>NC_072737.1:75599596-75692048 GCF_026930045.1 Uloborus diversus | reverse complement strand
GTCGGCTTCAATTTTGTATAACTGAAGAAGCTTCCAACAAAACACTCCCACATCACAACCAAGACTTACAAAAGATATTTTTACAAAATTTCAAATCATTTCAAGAATATACACACTCATAGAAAATCCCCAACGAAATAAAATAAAAAGTTTGCTTAACACAATTTTAGACCTATCACAAGTACTATATTTGCTCCTTTTTAAGAATTTTCATTAAACTTCGAATTAATTTAATACTAGTTCATGATCAACATAAACAGATAGGAACAGACACATACAATCTTCGTGAAAAAAAAAAAAAAAAAAAAAACCCGGAATCAATAGTAAATTTATCATACGAAGAAAAAAATATTTTAAAGTCAAAAATCCAACCTTTGTAGGAAAAGACTCCTCCAATACTTTTGCATTGATGCATTATTGAAGATAATGAATTATATTACAAAATATGCGTCGATTTTAAATTTGACAACGGCATAAAATGTAATATTATCCAAGCTTCATTTCCATGCCTTCCTAGAATGTTCTGACTGCAACCAACACTCTCTTCGCTAAGCGTCCATCCACATCGAAAGCACAATGGATAATGAAAGATGAAACATAGGCTTATCTCAGATTTTATCTTATCATAGTGAGTCATGGAATTCACGTGGTAAGATTTCAACTCAATACTAACGGCTGTAAACACATGTGACCTCTTTTATCGCCCAAAAACTTAATTAAAGAAGATACATCGATTTAAATCTTTATTTGAAACTAATTTCCTAATTAATTTCAAAACCACTGTCGACGATTTATTTATTTTTTATTTTTTCCCGAACTTGAACTGTCTACAAAGTTATTCTATTCTATTCGTTTCTCATGCACACACACACACACACACACACACACACACACACACACACTTAAAGACTTAATTTTTTCTATCCGCAATCAGTCCACCATAACATTTCACATTTTGAAAAAGACCCCATAGTTATTACTTTTTTAAATTGAGTTGTTTTCCAATGATTATTTCACTGTGGAGATTATTTTCAATGCGTTCTTATTCTTTTAATAGTTTTCATCAATTAAGCATTACAATTATTTATTCTTCCAAAAACATAGCGATTTTCACATTTCCAAAACATATTTCTAGTGATTTTATTTTTACAACAGCGAATTCAATTTCCTTAGAAATTTTCGAATGTATTTTGTCATATTAAAACGAATGCAATATTCAAGTTATACATATGTACATGGTGTAGCAATCAACCTTGAATGAATAATTGCAGGTCTTAACATATAAAAAAAATTTCAAGTTGTAAGAATATTTTTTTTTTTTTTGTTTCAAAACAATATTTTTTCAAACTTGTAATATTTTTCTACTTAGAAAATGAAATCAAATATTTTTTTTTCTTCAATTATATAAAATGTTTTTAAGAATTAATTTCTCAAACTTGTAATGTATTTCCACTAATTAAAAAAAATCAATTTTTTTTTCAATCATATAAAAATAAATTTTTAATCTTACAAAAATAATTTTTTCCGCAAAAATATTTTTTTTCAAAACAAAAAATAATATTTTTATAACATATTATTTTTTTTCTTTTCAATCTTTTTTCACAAAACTATTTTTTTTTTTTTTTTTCATTTTTTTTTTCAAACTTACAAAAATAAATTTAATCAACTGAATCTTCAAACAGAATGATTTAATTAATTTTAAAACTAGCAATCACTTTACTTTTTGTATTAATAACAACTATTGTTAATCCATTTACTCTTTGCACTCTCAGTATTAATTAGCACACATGCATTACAAATAATAGTAATGTTTAAGATACTTATAAATCATTTACTCAAGCTTTCAAATATCCAATTATCATGTTATTGTTCAATCATGTGAGGGAACTTGTAATGAAACTTTACTCATCAATCGAAATTATAAGCGAAAATATCACATTTTTAGCAATTAATATAATCATACAATTAACTTTGAATTTAAGAAAAATAAAAACTATTATACACTTAGTAACACATAGGTCGAAATGGTTTACGATCAGGTGAGTGTCTTTTATCAATTGAGAGAACAACATAGTTGAGAAAGAGCGCTCACATTTCATATTAGAATTTATAAGTCTTTAAGGTATTTCTCCAATATTGAATTCAGTATTAATACGTATGAATTTCAACATGTGAATGTGACTGTATATTATTTTTCAACCCATTAACTTGTTTAAGGTTCACTATCATAATTTTCAAACTTTTTCTTAGCATATGTTGAAATATTTTATGTGTGTCAATCTATTGAAATATCACAAAAATCATATTCTCACTCAAACTTTATTACAATACCATACAGTGAAACAAACAAAATACAACCATTCTAAAGCTTGCTTACAAGAAAACGCATGTAGAAATTTATGAAAGATTAATTTCAAAGCACAAATCATCAACTATATACAACGCAAAGCAACAAAACAAGTTTAACTGCCTTAAAGGATAACAGATACATTTTGAAGGATAGAGGTAATTCATTTATAAAACTTATTAATTTACTACTTAGCTAAAGGTGCGTATTTCGCAGTCTGAACTTCCACATTGACAATATGATCCAACGTCCACCCAGATCCAAGTTGTATAAACACCTCTAAGGCGTTTTCAACCTGACCAATAGCATCATTCAAATGTTCTAAGATAGTGTCCTTAACAAGTTCTATTCGCATTACACTTCTAAAATAAGAAGTAATCAAATTATCATCATCATCACCAACATGACGACTCAGCACTGCCTTCATTACTATGCACCATTTAATGCTTCGTTTTTCATCTATTTCATCCTCCAATATTTGAATAATTTGGAGTCTTAACTCATCAAAACACATTTTTATGTCTTGAGAATTTTTAGGAGCAGGTGTTACAAACTCCGTAGCAAAAACACCGAATGTAGTTTGTCGAGTAGGTTTTAATCTCTTTGGGACATAAGTTTTCACTGTAACTTGCTTCACTACACTATGCATAACACGAACGTGATGCAAAAGGGTAGATTTACTAGCAAGCACTTTTCCGCACTGATCACATGTATAGCTTCGTCCATGTATCAGTATATGCCTTTTCAAACTATCCTCTCGTTTAAACTTTCTGTCACATTTCGAACATGCAAAGGTGGTAGTAGAATTATGAATCTTCAAATGACGATTCAAAGCAGATTTCCACTTGAATGACTTTCCACATTCTTGACATATGAATGAGGGACCATGCTCCTTAATATGTAGATTCAAATGCTTTCTTTCATCGAATAGCATGTCGCACTTTTCACATCTATAAGACTTCTTTCTAGAATGTATCTTTTGATGACTTCTCAAAGTAGACTCACGCCCAAAGGAAGCATTACATTTCATACAACAAAATGGTTTCATTCCTGAATGAGTCTTAAGATGTTGATTCAAATTTGAATTTGAACTAAATTGCTTCCCACATGAAGCACATACCTGTAAAAGATATAAAGGAAAAATAAATCAAAAATTATCAGAAACTTTTTTTTATTTAAGTCAATTCTATCATTGAAAATAGCATTTAAAACACTAGCACATATGAAGTTTCGTGCTATATACTTTCTCAACATCATTTCATCATCTAAATTTAAACTCAAATGAAATGTAAATAAATACATAAAACGTGAAAACAAAACTCCTGTTTACATCATATTCAATTCTTTTAATAAGACAAGAATCCGAAAGTTGAAATTTTATAAAAGTTCATTTAAAAATACAGCACACAATATCGTTTACTGTTCCGCTACCAAAATTCCGCATGTACAATTTTTCCACTAAACTAACAAGCTTCTTTAGAATATTAAAGTAAGATGCTTATCAAATAAGCGCAAACCTTCAAGTAAGCACATTCTATGAAAATATTAATCAATTTTCATGAAATGATTATTTCGTACTCACACTTTTGAAATAGAAAAATTGGTGAAATCTTTACCCAAAATCATTTATTATATTATTTTCATACTGCTTGAGCCCTCAAATATTTCAACAAAAGAATTATCACATAACACACTCAAAAATAAATACTTACATGTGATGATAAAACATCTTCACGACTCACACCACCATCAACAATATTCGAGTTTTCCCTATGATTTTCCATTAGAAAAGCTCTAAAGAAATTCGAAACACCAAGTTAAAATTTTCAACTGTTCGAAAAAGTTTTTCGATAGAAGTTAACTTCAGCACAGAAAACCTCCCGTCACGATCGGAATGGAATCCAAACCACCAAATGATCTTTCGAAGTAACCACATCAAATTTATACTTTCGAAGGATGCGTTAAACAAAAAGGTGAAATTATCAACCAATGAGAATGCTAAATGAAATGGATGAGAGAACCAATGAGCTTAATGCATCTGTTTGAATACAATCCTTTCACAACAGTAAAAAATAAAACAAAATTAATAAATAAATAAAGATAAATTCAATCCATATGTGACCATCAAGATCTTTCTCAAAATTTGTCGAAGACTACTCTGAGTGGAGTTGAGTTGTTTTTCTCAAAATTAAAAGTCATGGCACATCCTGAAACTTAAATTTTGAGAAAAACAACTCAACTCCACTCAGAGTAGTCTTCGACAAATTTTGAGAAAGATCTTGATGGTCACATATGGATTGAATTTATCTTTATTTATTTATTAATTTTGTTTTATTTTTTACTGTTGTGAAAGGATTGTATTCAAACAGATGCATTAAGCTCATTGGTTCTCTCATCCATTTCATTTAGCATTCTCATTGGTTGATAATTTCACCTTTTTGTTTAACGCATCCTTCGAAAGTATAAATTTGATGTGGTTACTTCGAAAGATCATTTGGTGGTTTGGATTCCATTCCGATCGTGACGGGAGGTTTTCTGTGCTGAAGTTAACTTCTATCGAAAAACTTTTTCGAACAGTTGAAAATTTTAACTTGGTGTTTCGAATTTCTTTAGAGCTTTTCTAATGGAAAATCATAGGGAAAACTCGAATATTGTTGATGGTGGTGTGAGTCGTGAAGATGTTTTATCATCACATGTAAGTATTTATTTTTGAGTGTGTTATGTGATAATTCTTTTGTTGAAATATTTGAGGGCTCAAGCAGTATGAAAATAATATAATAAATGATTTTGGGTAAAGATTTCACCAATTTTTCTATTTCAAAAGTGTGAGTACGAAATAATCATTTCATGAAAATTGATTAATATTTTCATAGAATGTGCTTACTTGAAGGTTTGCGCTTATTTGATAAGCATCTTACTTTAATATTCTAAAGAAGCTTGTTAGTTTAGTGGAAAAATTGTACATGCGGAATTTTGGTAGCGGAACAGTAAACGATATTGTGTGCTGTATTTTTAAATGAACTTTTATAAAATTTCAACTTTCGGATTCTTGTCTTATTAAAAGAATTGAATATGATGTAAACAGGAGTTTTGTTTTCACGTTTTATGTATTTATTTACATTTCATTTGAGTTTAAATTTAGATGATGAAATGATGTTGAGAAAGTATATAGCACGAAACTTCATATGTGCTAGTGTTTTAAATGCTATTTTCAATGATAGAATTGACTTAAATAAAAAAAAGTTTCTGATAATTTTTGATTTATTTTTCCTTTATATCTTTTACAGGTATGTGCTTCATGTGGGAAGCAATTTAGTTCAAATTCAAATTTGAATCAACATCTTAAGACTCATTCAGGAATGAAACCATTTTGTTGTATGAAATGTAATGCTTCCTTTGGGCGTGAGTCTACTTTGAGAAGTCATCAAAAGATACATTCTAGAAAGAAGTCTTATAGATGTGAAAAGTGCGACATGCTATTCGATGAAAGAAAGCATTTGAATCTACATATTAAGGAGCATGGTCCCTCATTCATATGTCAAGAATGTGGAAAGTCATTCAAGTGGAAATCTGCTTTGAATCGTCATTTGAAGATTCATAATTCTACTACCACCTTTGCATGTTCGAAATGTGACAGAAAGTTTAAACGAGAGGATAGTTTGAAAAGGCATATACTGATACATGGACGAAGCTATACATGTGATCAGTGCGGAAAAGTGCTTGCTAGTAAATCTACCCTTTTGCATCACGTTCGTGTTATGCATAGTGTAGTGAAGCAAGTTACAGTGAAAACTTATGTCCCAAAGAGATTAAAACCTACTCGACAAACTACATTCGGTGTTTTTGCTACGGAGTTTGTAACACCTGCTCCTAAAAATTCTCAAGACATAAAAATGTGTTTTGATGAGTTAAGACTCCAAATTATTCAAATATTGGAGGATGAAATAGATGAAAAACGAAGCATTAAATGGTGCATAGTAATGAAGGCAGTGCTGAGTCGTCATGTTGGTGATGATGATGATAATTTGATTACTTCTTATTTTAGAAGTGTAATGCGAATAGAACTTGTTAAGGACACTATCTTAGAACATTTGAATGATGCTATTGGTCAGGTTGAAAACGCCTTAGAGGTGTTTATACAACTTGGATCTGGGTGGACGTTGGATCATATTGTCAATGTGGAAGTTCAGACTGCGAAATACGCACCTTTAGCTAAGTAGTAAATTAATAAGTTTTATAAATGAATTACCTCTATCCTTCAAAATGTATCTGTTATCCTTTAAGGCAGTTAAACTTGTTTTGTTGCTTTGCGTTGTATATAGTTGATGATTTGTGCTTTGAAATTAATCTTTCATAAATTTCTACATGCGTTTTCTTGTAAGCAAGCTTTAGAATGGCTGTATTTTGTTTGTTTCACTGTATGGTATTGTAATAAAGTTTGAGTGAGAATATGATTTTTGTGATATTTCAATAGATTGACACACATAAAATATTTCAACATATGCTAAGAAAAAGTTGAAAATTATGATAGTGAACCTTAAACAAGTTAATGGGTTGAAAAATAATATACAGTCACATTCACATGTTGAAATTCATACGTATTAATACTGAATTCAATATTGGAGAAATACCTTAAAGACTTATAAATTCTAATATGAAATGTGAGCGCTCTTTCTCAACTATGTTGTTCTCTCAATTGATAAAAGACACTCACCTGATCGTAAACCATTTCGACCTATGTGTTACTAAGTGTATAATAGTTTTTATTTTTCTTAAATTCAAAGTTAATTGTATGATTATATTAATTGCTAAAAATGTGATATTTTCGCTTATAATTTCGATTGATGAGTAAAGTTTCATTACAAGTTCCCTCACATGATTGAACAATAACATGATAATTGGATATTTGAAAGCTTGAGTAAATGATTTATAAGTATCTTAAACATTACTATTATTTGTAATGCATGTGTGCTAATTAATACTGAGAGTGCAAAGAGTAAATGGATTAACAATAGTTGTTATTAATACAAAAAGTAAAGTGATTGCTAGTTTTAAAATTAATTAAATCATTCTGTTTGAAGATTCAGTTGATTAAATTTATTTTTGTAAGTTTGAAAAAAAAAATGAAAAAAAAAAAAAAAAATAGTTTTGTGAAAAAAGATTGAAAAGAAAAAAAATAATATGTTATAAAAATATTATTTTTTGTTTTGAAAAAAAATATTTTTGCGGAAAAAATTATTTTTGTAAGATTAAAAATTTATTTTTATATGATTGAAAAAAAAATTGATTTTTTTTAATTAGTGGAAATACATTACAAGTTTGAGAAATTAATTCTTAAAAACATTTTATATAATTGAAGAAAAAAAAATATTTGATTTCATTTTCTAAGTAGAAAAATATTACAAGTTTGAAAAAATATTGTTTTGAAACAAAAAAAAAAAAAATATTCTTACAACTTGAAATTTTTTTTATATGTTAAGACCTGCAATTATTCATTCAAGGTTGATTGCTACACCATGTACATATGTATAACTTGAATATTGCATTCGTTTTAATATGACAAAATACATTCGAAAATTTCTAAGGAAATTGAATTCGCTGTTGTAAAAATAAAATCACTAGAAATATGTTTTGGAAATGTGAAAATCGCTATGTTTTTGGAAGAATAAATAATTGTAATGCTTAATTGATGAAAACTATTAAAAGAATAAGAACGCATTGAAAATAATCTCCACAGTGAAATAATCATTGGAAAACAACTCAATTTAAAAAAGTAATAACTATGGTCTTTTTCAAAATGTGAAATGTTATGGTGGACTGATTGCGGATAGAAAAAATTAAGTCTTTAAGTGTGTGTGTGTGTGTGTGTGTGTGTGTGTGTGTGTGTGTGCATGAGAAACGAATAGAATAGAATAACTTTGTAGACAGTTCAAGTTCGGGAAAAAATAAAAAATAAATAAATCGTCGACAGTGGTTTTGAAATTAATTAGGAAATTAGTTTCAAATAAAGATTTAAATCGATGTATCTTCTTTAATTAAGTTTTTGGGCGATAAAAGAGGTCACATGTGTTTACAGCCGTTAGTATTGAGTTGAAATCTTACCACGTGAATTCCATGACTCACTATGATAAGATAAAATCTGAGATAAGCCTATGTTTCATCTTTCATTATCCATTGTGCTTTCGATGTGGATGGACGCTTAGCGAAGAGAGTGTTGGTTGCAGTCAGAACATTCTAGGAAGGCATGGAAATGAAGCTTGGATAATATTACATTTTATGCCGTTGTCAAATTTAAAATCGACGCATATTTTGTAATATAATTCATTATCTTCAATAATGCATCAATGCAAAAGTATTGGAGGAGTCTTTTCCTACAAAGGTTGGATTTTTGACTTTAAAATATTTTTTTCTTCGTATGATAAATTTACTATTGATTCCGGGTTTTTTTTTTTTTTTTTTTTTCACGAAGATTGTATGTGTCTGTTCCTATCTGTTTATGTTGATCATGAACTAGTATTAAATTAATTCGAAGTTTAATGAAAATTCTTAAAAAGGAGCAAATATAGTACTTGTGATAGGTCTAAAATTGTGTTAAGCAAACTTTTTATTTTATTTCGTTGGGGATTTTCTATGAGTGTGTATATTCTTGAAATGATTTGAAATTTTGTAAAAATATCTTTTGTAAGTCTTGGTTGTGATGTGGGAGTGTTTTGTTGGAAGCTTCTTCAGTTATACAAAATTGAAGCCGACTTGAATGAAATATGCGACTTTGAATTTATTTGCATGCGAATGAAAAATTAATAAATAAAACTGAAATTTATAAATTGTATTGAAAACTCTGTTAATGAAGTTAGTTGACTGTAAAGTAATAATTTAGAAAAACTTGTTAACTTTCGTCTTGGAAAATAACTATATTGAAAGAGTTGTATTTTGAATATAATAGCGGGAACATTTTTCATCACTTTGGTAAATGAATGATAAATAGTAAAACGCGTGAGAATATGTTAAAGTAAAATAAAATATTATTGGGAAAATGAAATAGTCAAAGTGATTCAAATTCATGAAAGTTGAAAATTTTGTTTTATTCTAACAAGAGTGCTTGTATGAAAAAATAAATAAAGTAATACGATAAAATGACTAAGTTAAATATTAATCAAAAAATAATTATTAGAGTTGATTAAATAAAATGTGATAAATTAAATGAAACTCTTGAAAAGCATATGTAGTGATGAAATGTAACTTGAGTGCGAAATTTGCTTACTGGAAAAAATTAATTAAGTTGACTTTTAAAATTCGTGAAAATTTGTTAATGATAAGTGTTAATTACTACTAACAGTAAATTGATTGCAAGTTTTGAAATTCGTGCAAAGAATCAAAGTTGTAAAAATGATAAAGTTTGAAATGCATGAAAAAGAAAATCAAAATTCGAAAAATATTTTAAGTGTAAATATGTATGAAAATACAATTGAACTCCTAAATGATGAAAAAAATAGTTTAAGTTGGAAAAATGATAAAGTCGAGTACACTTGTAAATGAATAAAAGATGCAAAAGTAATTAGAAATCAAAAGGTATAAAAATAAACTAAGTCTACAAATTGCTAAAAATAGACAAAAGAGCTTTAAAATAGTCAAAGACCTAACTAGAAAAAAATAATCGAAATCCTAAATGTATGGATGTGAAAAAATTTCCAGTCCAAAAATGCATGAAAGAAAAATCTAACTTGTGAAAAATATTCAAAGTCTGAAATGATTAAAAATAGTGAAAGACTAAGAGAGTGAGAAAATAATCAAAGATTAAAAGACTTTAGAATAGTCTAAGACTAAAACGGTAAAATAATCCTCGAACTCTAAAATGCTTGAAAATAAATCAAAACGCGTGAAAATATCCTCGTAAAAGTTTGTGAGAAAAAACAACTAAGTCCAGTATGACCGAAAATAAATAAAATTCGCGGCAAAATATCTAAAAACGCGCGAAAATATCCTCGTAAAAGATTATGAGAAAAAGGTGACGAAGTCCGAAAACGCGGGGGAGGGGGGGGGGAATATAAATGCGCGAAAATATCCTCTTAAAAGGTTACAAAAAAAAAAAAAAATGACAAAGTTCGAAAACGCGCGAAAAAAAACGACAAAATGCGCGAAAATACCCTCGTAAATGGTTACAAAGAAAAAATGACAAAGTTCGAAATACGTGAAAACAAACTAATTCTGAAAACTGTGAAGTTCGAAAGGCGGAAAAATAAATTAAGCTGTAAAAATGAAAAAAGATGGAAATACGTGAATAAATCAAAGTTTGGGTGTTCGATTCCCAACTCCGATACTCTGTAAAAATAAAAATAATTAAATTCGCGGAAAATATTCAAAGTTCAAATATGTAGGAAAATAATTGAAGATCAAAAGACTGGAAAATAGTCTAAGACCTAAATGAAAAAAAAAAAAGGTTGATAGGGTGTATTTAATACACCTGGTTGGTTGGTGGGACCATCATCTTTTAATTAATTATTTTTGTGAAAACCTTCGTTACAAAGAAAAAATCACGGAAAATATTCTAAGTACAAAAACGCGGGAAAATATCTAAAACGCGCGAAAACTATTCGTAACCTTTCACGGTAAAATGACAAAGTCCAAAAAATGCGGGAAAATATCTAAAACGCGGTGGTCACCTTCTTCAAGTTCGAGGCGCAACCCCAAGGTCATCCCCAAGGTCGGAGGGGGAGTGGGAGGCGGCTATGAGCCGGATTGCAGATGCATAGCCGCAGTGCCGCCTCTTGGGGCAGAACTCTCCTTTCTACCCTACTTATAAAAACAAAGTACACAATAACACTTATTTAAATTTTTTTATAATCTTCAATTCATAAATTTTACAGAATGAAACTAGACACACTTGCACTTTAAATATGTGTTCTATATAACGTAAAATATTTTCAAATTGCAATAGTTCACAACACAAAAATAATACTGAAGAAAATAGTTTTTTTTAACGAGATTTATATGAACTAAATCTCTTTAAAGTAATAGAGTTGCAAAGCGACTTACCTATTCGTCGGTGGTGGTCTTTTGCAGGCTTTGGTCACCAAAAAGGTGATTTTTATGACAGAATAAAATTCTGCCAACAAAAATTACCCATTTGGTGTAGAAAGAAGAAAAGTATCCAAGAAAAAAGTGAATTACCTACACAAGTTATGCGACGCAATGAATTTAGATGGCGTCCTCTCGGCAGTTATTTGATTTTTAATTTCAGTTTGTATTCCTTCCGCGAGCATGCGTCGAGAATTTGCACTTCGTACTTAAAAATAAGTGACATAGCTTCAAATTCAATCTCATGACGATACATATGCAAGAAAATATAAGACTTTAAAATTATCTTCAGTGAATTCATGCGAGGAACAAAACTTCTACTAATCACCTTGATGAGTGTTACTTCGCATACATGAGTCAGCACTTGTTTTCATTGCGTGCTTTCGAAAGTTTCAGTTTAGTTTTGCTGCTGGACTATAAAATTGCCGTGAGAGCTGCGCATGCGTCGACTCTTACTTTCTTGCTAAACGGGAAACGTTTTTGATTATAGCAGAAAACTGCGGAGGGCGTACGAATCTGTGTATTACGGAAAACTTTTTTGTATATTCAGAGAGTTTTCCGAGATTTTTTACAGTGTACAGTGTGCGCAAAATGCATTATATATTTTATTTATTAAAACATTGAACTCTATTACATGATTATTCCATTTCATATATACGAGAATACCCCCCCCCCCACCATAAGAGTGATGGTGCACCCATAAAATGCTATGAAGCACCCCCCCCCCTCGAAAAAGCAACATCATATACATTATAAATCAAAGTATCATATACATTATAAATCAAAGTATCATATGAATTATAAGTCAAATACTTTAATATGGTGTAAAAATACAAAATTATTTTATTAAGTCTTTTTTTTTTTTTTGCTTTTGGTAAAATTGGGGCTCGTAAAACGAAAAAAATGAAGACACTTTTAAATACATACATGTATTTATTTGTTAAATAAATTAATACACATTTAACTAATTTAAAGCGTTTCGCTAATGCAAATATTTAAAGAGATATCGTCATTTAGATAATACTGAAGCACTATGTTCCTAATTACAAGAGATAGTTTTTTTTTTACTTCATACAATCTATCTACACTGTTTACAAGAGAATGAAAACATGCAACCTTAAAGACGAACTATCAAACCTGACAATTTGCATATTATAACATTTAATTCATAATGCTTGATACATAAATGTTCAGCCAAATATTAACTGAGATTGACACATAAAAACAAAGTACACAATAACACTTATTTAAATTTTTTTTATATGAACTAAATCTCTTTAAAGTAATAGAGTTGCAAAGCGACTTACCTATTCGTCTGTGGTGGTCTTTTGCAGGCTTTGGTCACCAAAAAGGTGATTTTTATGACAGAATAAAATTCTGCCAACAAAAATTACCCATTTGGTAGAAAGAAGAAAAGTATCCAAGAAAAAAGTAAATTACCTACACAAGTTATGCGACGCAATGAATTTAGATGGCGTCCTCTCGGCAGTTATTTGGTTTTTAATTTCAGTTTGTATTCCTTCCGCGAGCATGCGTCGAGAATTTGCACTTCGTACTTAAAAATAAGTGACATAGCTTCAAATTCAATCTCATGACGATACATAAGCAAGAAAATATAAGACTTTAAAATTATCTTCAGTGAATTCATGCGAGGAACAAAACTTCTACTAATTTGATGAGTGTTACTTCGCATACATGAGTCAGCACTTGTTTTCATTGCGTGCTTTCGAAAGTTTCAGTTTAGATTTGCTGCTGGACTATAAAATTGCCGTGTAATCTGCGCATGCGTCGACTCTTACTTTCTTGCTAAACGGGAAACGTTTCTGATTATAGCAGAAAACTGCGGAGGGCGTACGAATCTGTGTATTACGGAAAACTTTTTTGTATATTCAGAGAGTTTTCCGAGATTTTTTACAGTGTAAGGCCAATTTCCTTTCCCTCCTCCAAACTTGATCCTTTTACTAACTTTTAGTTTTTCTTAATATATATATATATATATATATATATATATATATATATATATATATATATATATATATATATATATATATATATATATATATATATATATATATATATATATATATATATACTAGCTGTACCCAACGCGCGTTGCTACGCCAACAAAAAAATACATCATTATACTGATTTTCATGATTATCGGTTGAACGGGGCAGAAGTTGCTACTCTGCAGTGCCACCTGGTGGCGAGTGGCTTCAATGAGCATATTATGCACCTTCTCCGTGGAAAAATACATATATATAGCAATTTTCCTAATAATCGGTCCAGGTATCAAGTGAAGCCGTGACTATACTCAAATTTTGTACTCACGCAGTTTGCAAGATCAATCAATCGCTAAAAATATCAAATAGAAAAAGTTTTAAATCCCCCCGTTGCATGAAAAGCCATAAAACAATAAAGAAAGAATTTATTTGTTCAAACTCAAGAAAAATGGCAACAGCTAACTTCTTATCAATGAGATCTTTCACGCGAATTAATTTCTGCAGCCGATAATTTTATTGGTATTTATCCAATGGATTGTGACTTAAATTGGAATAAAAAAGGAACTATCGATCGGATTTTTTTCAAACTGATCTATAAACATTCCCAGTACCAAAAGAAACAAACGGTGAAAGTTTCAGCCAAATCTGCCGGGTAGTTTTTGAATTCATGGATGACATACAGACAAACATTCATTTATATATATATATATATATATATATATATATATATATATATATATATATATATATATATATATTAACGTCATAACATTTTGATAGGACAATGACAGCTTTAAATATGTTACGTGATATCATTTAGTTTGATAAAATCATTTAAAAGCTATAAGCTCCAAAATATAAATAAATTAATAAATAAATAAATAAAAAATCAACCGCCTCCTGTCTTCCCTATATTTAGACGTATCTAGGGAACTATAGATAGAAATCATAAACGTATAGTCAAGTACACCAATAAAATATTAATCACTTAGAAACTATTTGAAAAACGCGTCTCCCATGCACGCATCAGGTACTTCGAGCAATATTTGTAGTTTTTCCCGCTTGAAAAAAAAAAAAAGAAAGAAAAAAAAAAAAATTGTTTTGTGAGAAGGCAAAATTTATACTCTTTGACTGTCAGTTTTAATAGTTAGTTGTTGTCTATATAATGTTGGTTCCGAAATTCATTATTGTATATTGAAGACAAAGCAACAATCTTTACCTCGCATAAATCTGTAAGACTAAACGAAAAATAAAACTGAATTTCAGCAGAAAATCTAAGCTTGCAAATGAAGTTCTACTATTTTACAGAAGGTGAGTTCATAATCAAGAAGATGATTGAAAGTGCGATATTTTTCATCCAAGTTTATGAGAAAATGAGCAAAGAAAGATCAAAAACTCATTTTCTAGGAAAATACCAGCTGGAATTAATTTCTTGGTTTTAATTGTCGCATTCCATCTTGATGAATTTCGAAATTTTCTTCCCCATGTTTTACTTTAAGATAATAAATATTAGTTTTTACGTTTCTTTGCAACTTATTTTAAATGTTTACGGAAGTAAATTTGCAACCGTTGTTTATTTTATTTTTTAAAAAAACATATTATGTGTTAATAAATTCAAAGAGTCGTGCGGATTTTTAAAATTTAAGTTTAGCAATTAAGTAAAAGTGTTTGATAACTGAAACGGCATCTGCTATTTAATTTAAATTTTGTTGCACAATATTTTAAATTTTTGAGCAAAAATTAATAATTCAGCCCGTAATATGGGACACGAAAATTTTTTTTTTAGTATCAAATTCATTAGTGAAGTGAATTTGAAAAATTAACTCATCTTCTCATACTTTCAAGATCTAATAAACTACTCATTTTCTTTCTATCACCACGTGCGATTAAACCCTCAGCAAAGACATTGGACAAATTATAACTCATCTATTATACATTTCGTTGGTTTGTGTAACTGTTTGATTAAATTATGTTCTCAGATTCCGGGCTGTTGTGCCGTGGTCTGCCATCTCTCGGGAGTTCGCTAAAAGTATCTCCCGAGAATACTTTTAGCCAACCAGAAACAGCGACGGACGTCCAGCATCCAATCCCCAACTAGAATGAAGAGAACTCAAGTTTCAGCCAACCAAAAACAAGGATGAACGTTTATCAGCCAATCCTGGCCCAAAACGAAGAGAGAGTAAGCTCTTCCCACATAAATATTGACAGCAATTCGAAATCTGCATCAGTTGCTAGGAAATCATTCCCTGGAAGCTCTAACCACGTAAACACTGAAGATGACCGCCGCAGATGTGGTCGAAACGTTTGGGAAAACATCATTCAATACCACGGGACAACAGCCCGGAATCTCACAACACTATTGACACCGACCGAGAAAGCCTCATTCTTACATTTTTTGATCAAATGTTTTTGAAAAATAATTGTTATATTGCTGAAGTTTATTTAGCACTTCTTTATAAACCGCAGCAGACATTAGTGCTTTTCGATATATTTTATGATATGAAAAACTTCACATCAATGTAATCGCAATACTTAGTAACAATAGTTATTGTCAATTCAAATCGCAACAACTTCCCAACAAATCAATCAATCACAATTCCTTTTTTCACATGTAAGCCATTATCTTTAAAAATCAAAGACGATTTTGACTCGAAACAGTGAAAATTACTATGTATTATTAACAGCCAAATATTTTAATGCAGATGATGTGTATTGAATAGTTTTGTTATCTTACAATATTTCAAACGGATATAAACCACTCATTAATAACTTATAAAGCATTAAAAACATTTTTATCATCAATAGAAGTTGAGGCAATGATGATCCTTTTTTATTCGCTGAAGGTGGAAGGAAATAAATAACTGTTACATTATAAGAATGGAACATTAAGATAAAGGTTAAGGACTAAAATGAAGTTAAATGTGTGGCAGTGAAGATGATCATCCAGTATTCATATTCGAAGGTTTCCTCCTTAATTAGTACTGCAACGTTTACTCCAAGAATGGTTCTAATAATAATTTACTGATAGAAGATCTTTCAATTGATTGCGAATTAAATACCTGTATTTGATACCGTTGTTGAGGTTGCTGTGTTCAATACAAATACAAACAATGAAACATTACCAATGAACAATCTTTTTACATCAAATTTATAGTCGCGAATGTAGTACGTACTTTTAGTGGTGCATGAAAAAAAGAAAGATTTGTATTCCATTTTGATATAGCGTGATAACCTGTAGTCAGAGCAAGTCCTTTATGGCACTTAAATTTGAACATAAAACAAAATAATGTGATTGAAGGTAAAAACTAGCTTGATTAATGCTCAAAGTTATCAAAGTTACTTACACCTAAGCAATAAAAGACCACCTACTTGGTCTCGTCTTTTCACCTACTACGTTTCGACAGCTATTATCGTTTCATCTCCGCTTACTAATTTATTACCAAACTTTTCCCATTAAAGACACGAAACGAATATATCCAACTTAAGTCTCTTGTAATGAGAAACTCACGAATTATTCAGAATACCCTCTTAGAAAACTTAGGTGGCCGGTTCATTACAGAAATTCTTGAAATATTTAACTTTTTCTTCTTTGAACCTCCCCCTTACGCGTTAGAGTAACATAGTTCACGTGACTGAGGGAGACTTTCTTTTCTTGGGAGGGTGCTACGGGCCACCGACGTGTTAAGACCTACGTGACCTCTGGCGGCCTCTTTTTGACAGAAATGAGGAGGAAATGTGAGAAAAACTGACTTCTGTGCCATCTATTAAGCAAAGCGTGAGGTTTTGCTAAAAAACTTCACACTTTCAGGTTGGGTCGTCTAGCCCTCTTTTGTTAGAATTTAGACGTACTAGGAAATAGTGGTAATGCACAGTGGTAACTAAATTGGTTGTCAAAACATAAAGTAAAGGTGCCAATCGCAGGGTAGCGGTGTCGGAGGGAAAATGATCAACTACTACTCTAGGAATGTTAGAGTAATCGACTTTGACTCATTGACTACAAAATCAGTCCGACTCCAACTCTGATTCCGACTCCTTTCCGTCCGACTCTGACTCCGAAGGCACTCGCAGAGTTGTGGACTTTGAAAGAAAATCATTAACTCTGACTCTTAAAACTTAAAACCTTCGACTCCCGACTTCGATTACTCGACTTCGACTGCGACTCCGATTCCTCAGCTCTGGCCAAAAGGCTCCGACAGTAATGCAACATAATTGTTGCCTTTTTGGGATGCAATATTGATTAAAGGGATAAGCACTCACATATTACAATAAAAATAACATAAAAAAAACAACAACTGATCTTTATTTTAATTAATCAGGATAAACATTAATTCCATATCTACTTTTAGATTTTTGAATACATTTTAAAGGATTTTTTTTTTGTTTTTTGGCAGTATCGAAGAATTCATTCTACATATTGCTTCTATGATGCTTGCCTGAGAATCTCGTTGAAATTTCTTTGGGGTTTTAAATATTAGAATTTAGTTGCAACTTGAGGAATGACTTTTAGTTTTGTCCTGCTCTCAATTCTGTACCTCAGAGCCAGAAGGATGTAAGTAATTTTTCAGGAGAGATGAATTCTGGCGCATTTTTTCTGGCGCATGCAAAGGATGGGACTCGTGCTCTTTTAACCCTGGTGAAAAATTGAGGATGATTTTTTTAAAAAAAGAATTACGTTCACATGGCATGGTGGCGGAATAGGCTTCTAGATACAATGCACTAATAAAAGGAAAATTGCAGTTTGGACTTACGTCAGACTGTCTCTGAGGTAGAAAATTATCAATTACATTCCTTACTTCGTACATTGAATTTAAAAAGAGTGAACTGTACTTGTAAAGTCTATTGCACAATTTCTTTGAAAAGTCTTCCAAAGAATTAATTAAATTTTCTTCAAATATATAATGTTTTCCAGCAAAGGAATGGAGCAAAATGGCTATGCACCGTCTCTCTCTTTGAGTTTTGGAGATTTTCATCAGCTAAAGTTAAGCCACAAAAGCTTCTTTAACAGCTGGTTGCATCCTCTTTAGCGGGCCGCGCTTGAGAATTCCCTCTTTTGGCTTACCTCGGATTTTCACACTAGTATTCGATGCGAATATTATGTTCCGTAAATGATAAACTTATTAAAACGCGCTCGTTATAACATCTAAGACCTTCATTTCTGTACTTAACACCATCCTTGCTTGTTTTCTGTCAGTTTGGCGGTATATTTTGATTTCAATGTTCAAGGATTGAATTTTCTCGCGTGAAGAGATTTTAGATAACATTTATTGTGCTTCATTTTAAAAATTTACTAAGAAAATTGGTGAAATGTTTGATTTTAAAATTCAAGTTCTTTCATGTAGGACTGTGAGACTAAGTTAAGTATTGGGTTTAAGTGAAATTAAAATATTTCGCTATATTTGGAGAAATCTATCTGGCAACATTTTAACTTGTTATTATACATGTAGTAAGTGTGGGGCAAAGTGAAATAATAAAGATGACTGAGCTTCTCCAAAATGAACAAATTGGACACTTGTTTTGAAAATTACAGTATATAAGGAAAGACAATTGTATTTTATAATAAAACTTGCATTGAAACATTTTTTATTTTTGACAAAAAAAAAAAGAAAATTGTTCACTTTTTTCTATGGGGCAAAGTGAAAAATGAAATATTTTTCGAATGAAATATCTTCTATTCGATTGGGAAAAACATTTTTGAACAAAATAATGAGCAAATAAAAGGATAAAGCAATAAATGCAAATAAAATGAAATAATAAACTTTATTAATTAATACATGAGGGAAAATAAATGAGTGAATAAAATGGTGAATTAAAAAAAAATAGTGTAAGAAATAATTAATACATGAATTATTAAATGAAGGAATATAAATAAATTACTTAATAAATAAATACGTAAGTGATTTAGTAAATGATTGAATGAGTAAATGAAATGAACTATTTCACTTTGCCCCATCCACTTGCCCCACATGCACTTGACTAATTGTAAAAAATATTAAAAATACAAATATGCTAAATATTAACTAAATAAATACTGCACCAAATATTAGAAGTTTCCAACTAATATTTAAAGTGTTAATAACAAGAACGTTATCTTTTGATTATATAAAAATAATTTTTGACTTACAGCAAAATATTACAATATGAATATCATTTTTTGAAATTTGCTTTTATTACCATATTCTTTAATTGTCAGAGGTAACTTTTTCTCCACAGGAGTAGACTACATGGGTTAGTACATAGTTAAAAGATAGGTGGCGCTAAAAGCGGACTAAATATTTCACCATTTCACTCTGCCCCGCTATTCCTCTTTGCCTCACATTTCCCTATTTTAAAATTAGAACCATAACACTTAACACGAAAACCAGGAAAAAACCATTTCTATTGCCAAAGATAAAATATTATATTCTTATAACGGGCACGATTAATTTCTGCGAATCAAGGGTAACTGAGCGAAGATACTTATATCGGTCTTGGTTGTCGAACTTGCTGCCAAAGGGAAAAAAATGACAACAACAACAAAATATTACAATTTGAGTTTCAATTTCTGATAACTGCTTGTATTATCATACACTTTGATTTTCAGAGGTACTTTTTTCTTGGTTGGAATAGACTACCTGTGTTACTACATAGTTAAAATATTACTAGTTGAGTGGCACCAAAAGCGGAGTAAATATTTCACAATTTCACTTTCCCCCACATTCCTCTTTATTTAAATCCGAAAGTACTTACCGCTGACATTAAACGTACGTCATAATGCAAGCTCTTCTTGAAATTTGATACAAATATCAGTAATATTTTATGGTATACTTAAAGTAATTTTTGCTATTGTAAAATAAACTTCTTGTTATTAATATTTCAAATAATAATTGAATAATTGTCGCTGAAGTAATTAGCTATTAAATACTAGGCATGTTATGATTTTAAATGAGCAGTACAATTTATAAAGTGCAGATGGCAAATCAAAACACTTAGTTTTATTTTATTATTCGTATAGTAATTCGTTTTTATATTGGTGAATTTATATGTAGTCATTAATTTATTAATATATTTGCGTAATTATTCATTTATTCATTCACTTATTCATTCACCGTTCAATGATGTAGTTAACTGATTTATTTATTTGTCTCAATTTATTTCCTTCATTGATTCATTTTTTCATTCATGCATATACTCTAAGAAAATTAACTTAAATAATCGAAGAAAAAATATTGCATTACAAAAAAATTTCCTATTTCGAAAACATCCTGCTTTTATTTAAAGATATACTTATAAAAATGTAAAAAACTCTTTCAATACTGTCTCTATTATAAAGTATATTTTACTCAACTTTTTAAAAGTAATTTGCAGTCAGCTCATTTCGAAAAATATGTTTAACTTAACTATTTTCCCCTCCCCAACGTTCTTTTACATGCCATACTGCTAGACGCGTTGTTAAGTATGAATAGATTTAGATTTGATACTTTAGAAAATGTGATAACGTTTATAAAACGAGGTGAAGAAGCTGCTTTTCTTACGCATGTCTACACTAATCTCTCTAGTTAGCATCTTCCTGGCATTTTGATCTTAAATCAGACAGGGGAGGTTGGATGTCCTAATGTCCACCAGAACGGAACCATGATGCTCAGGAAAGGTCAGAATTGAATAGCAGATATCATGACGCTCATGAAATTTGAAGTTTTCTCATTGTTGAGTTCAATATTTCACTTGTTTCCAGACAGTATCAAAAATGTTGCAACCAAGCACTGCTACATGATGAAAAAAGAACTGAGTAAGCAGTTCAATATAAACATAAAGCAACAATATAAACATACAGTAAGTCGGCGTGTTAACCAATGCAGAAAATGAAAAAAAAAAAAAAAAATGCGTAAAGGAAAATGAAAAGATGATACCTAATTCCTAACGTAATGTAGGTTCAGATACTGTGCAAAATCAATCATGACCAAACACTATAAATTTTATTTTTTATTGCAAATAAATAAATAAATAAATAAATAAATAAATAGATAAATAAAATAAATAAATAAAAAAAAAAGCTGTCAGGCACCTCACACCGCGGCATCAGGTAAAATGCCCCACTTGAGGTAACGAGCAAAAGGTATTTAAAATTGACTAAATTAATGCAAATCAATACAAATCATGATATGAGCAAAAAAAAAAAAAAAAAAAAAAAAAAAAAAAAAAAAAAAAAAAAAAAAAAAACAAGATCAATTTTACTCCAGCAAGAGGAAAATGTAAAATATTTTTAACTGAGTTGAAATACATATATGTACAAAACTGGAAACCGGTTCCATGGGCAACCGAGACGAACTTTTAGACGGGCAAAAGCTCATGCCCACAGACAACTTTTGCCGTTAGCCAATATGAAGAAAACAGTATTGCTTTCTCGCAGGTTATGCACTTAAAAATTCAGAAAGATTTTCTGGTAATTGTACTGTAAAATGGTGGACATACAGCATTGCTGATTTTTGCGGTAATTTATACCGGAGAAAAAAGCGATCATATCTCTAATTGGTTGCTGTGGCCTACCGAGGAAACCGTAAAATTTTACTGTACCATTTCCTTTTTACGGTAATAGTTACTGGCAACATGGATGCCAATAACAATTACCGTACATTTTCCAGAAAATTTTTAACAGTGATGCTTTTGCCCGTTTGATTAAAGATTTGTGAGTTCAATGGCTGACGGTGCTCTCCGCTACGCAATTGAGTATCTAGTTATACTACATCTATGTTAAAAAGTGTCGCTCTTGCCTTTCATTTGTCTATAAAACTGCAATTACCTTTAAAAAGTCGCTAAAAATTGGATGTAGTGTATGCGTAAAACTATTTTATTTGCAAATTCTCTAGAAAATGTTGACACAGGCGCACTATGTTGCTCAAATCGTGAAATACAGTCATTCGGGCGCTTTATTTGGCAAAGCGTGATATCTCAACTTACTCTAAGCAGAAAACAATTAGTGAAAAACGCAAAATATTTTAACGAGATACATCAATTTAGTGATGTGTAGATTACAGTCAGGGAAGCTATTCCTTTGTCTCCACGATCTCCATAAATATTTCTCTCTGGATTCGAAACTTTCAGAGGCTTGATTTCCGTCTATTGCTGCAAGACTCAGATGAACTGGTCAAAACCAGCAAAAATGATTTCCTTTTAGTGTCTCTCGTAGACTATAATATTATTATTGTTATTATTAGTCTCTTGTTTTTTTAAGAAAATACACCAAAAATTGATTGAATCAAAAATGTTCTAACATAAGTTCAGAAGTTTTTTTTTTCTAATTAAGCTTGATTGAGACACACGTTTATCTCCGTCTGTCAGTTCTACAAAGTATTTTGTCTTTAGAAGTTTTTTTCAACTGTTCAAAAATAAGCATTTACTTGTTCAAGTACATATTCTACATATGAACTTCTTTAAACAAAAATTTGCAAATTAAAATGAGAGTCATTAGTGGAACAGTACACAAACGTTTTCTGACCTCGAAGAACGGCATTTTATTTATTTATTTATTTATTTTTATAGATTTTAATTCATTACTACTCACCTGTGTCTTCGCTGAAATGTGACAATTGGTCATAAGGTCGCGGGACATCTATCCTGATGTCATGCACCAAACAGCTGATCAAAAGCAGCTATTTGGAATAAATCAATGCATACATGTATATACAAATGGTTAATTTTTACCATTCTAGATTTTGATTTCATTCTTTTTTCTGTTCAACGAATTCTATTTTTTTTTAAATTATCTATTGTTATTGTTTTTAAACCTTTCATGCAGAAGAAAACACGGGAAACAAATATTGTACAATAAATATAAATAACCTAAATATGCACCCACGTAATCTATGCTTGCATACATGTATATTTGTTATACTTCTAAAGATTTATAAATAAAAGTAATTTTTCTCAAAAGATATAAGAGTTTAAAAAAAAGTTAAAGCTCACAGAAAACAAAAACACTAATTAATGCTTCCTAAATACCCATGTTTTGAATGACAGATGATTAATTACTTTTGATATAAAAAAAGCTTCTTCATTATCATTTTCGCCTTCTTTTCATTGCTGCTAATATTTCCATGAGAATCAGGACTGACAATGTTGCTTTTACTAATGAATAAAAGACTTATTTTCAGAAACAATTTATTCCCACGCGTTGTTTGCTTAAAAAAGAGAATAGAAGCTCCAAATAAATATGATTTTTAGAAGGTAATAGCGTTGTTTTAGAAGCTTCCTAACTAATTAACTGTAAAAAACAGAAGTTTTTGAATGAAACTCTGCAAAAAACTAATAAGTAAATACATAAGATAAATGAATGTATGTTTTGTTTCAGACACAAACTCAGCGTGTTTGAATAGTCTTGATTTAAATCTCAAAGAATATTTCATCAAAAATGTTAAGGGGAAAAACATGAAAAATAGATATACTTTAAACTATCAGTTCATGATATTTTCATAACAGTGATGCTTGTCTTACTTTTCAGTACAAGAGAAAATTCAACTATAGTACAGAAATAACGTAACTATTTTAAGGAAAAAAGTACCACTACGAAAAACGTTTTAAGTTTGAAATAAGTGGTTTAATAGTGTATATGTATATATACAGATTGTTCGTTTTAACCTGCAAGACCTTTATTTTCGCAATCGTTAGTCCTAGATGTATATTCCCAATTGTAAAAGTGTTCAAAATCAGATGCAGAGTTGGGATACGGAAAGTTTAAAGTCAAAAAATAAACGGGCCCTAGGTCTCCTAACTCATATTTAGGGAAATAATCTCCATTGAAAACTATTACTGGCACAAAAAAATTGACATTTGTGCAACTAAAACTCATGGAAGTATTCCACTTCAAAGTTTTAAGTGACCATACAGAAGATGAGATTGGAACTTATCACTCTTTCAGCAGAATGACAGGTCAACAAAGAAAAACAAGGTATTTATGTATATTTTTCATTGCTATTCAAAAATAAATGCAAATGTTATGCCGTGATTCGCAAAAACACACTAAAAAATCTCGAACAATTTGAAAAAACACACTTTATGCACACATATAATTTTAAACACTTGTTAACCGCTATATCCCCCCCCCCCTGAAAGGTGTTATTGAAAGCGAGTGAAAAGTGGTGTAAGTCACAAAATGCTGTGTTTCATATCTCGGTAAATATTGGTCGTACTCATTTCAGACTTTTTAGGTTGTAATTATTGTTCAATGGAGAATTTTCCCCTAAATTTGAGTTAGGGGATCTGGGGCCCGTATAAAAAATTAAATTTTGTATTTTTTGACTTATTTTTATTTTTACTTCGAACTTGCAATATCTTAACTCCGCATTTGATTTTGAACTTTTCTGCAATTGGAAGTATACTTCTAGTACTAACGGTTGAGAATATATAAAGGTCTTGCAGGTTAAAACGGAACACTTTAAGAATTTTTTTTTAGAATATCTGCAACTAAAGGGTTTGAAAACATAAAAGGAAAAAACAGGTTTTGATGCATTTAATTTTAAAAAATATGAAAAATGTCTTCAAACATTATGATAGTTTGTATTTGTTTCCAATACAAGTTCTAAAAATAAAGGAATTAAAAAAAAATACTCATTTTTTTATTCATTGCAGTTATGTAAGCTGTAAAATATTGCTTTTTCTGGACATAATTCTTTAGTAACTGAGACGAAAATTGATTTTTGACTGCTTTATCATTTATTTCGCAAAAACTCTTCCGTAAAAATACTACCCTGATTTAACAACACTCATTCTTACAACAGAATTTTTTTTCTGAACATAGTTGCGGTTACTTTGATTTACAAATTACACTCTTTTATGACAGTGCTAATACTTCATTTATGCAAGTTATGAAATTTTAAAAGATCACCGATTGTCGAAGCGAGGTTTTTTCATTTCTTATTTCCCAAACCTTCACTGTCAAGAGATTATTTGAAGTCGTGGAAAAAATGCTTCATTATAGGGACTAAAAGGTACACATTAGGAAAGATAATGCAATGTCAACAACAATTTTTAGCGAAAACTGTATTTTATTCCCCGAGCAAGCGATCTTTAAATATGGTTTTTCAAGAATGATCCTTTTATAAAATGATAAAATGTTTGTTTTTGATTGCTCCTTTTTAAAATTCATCCTATTAGAGACGCTTAATGCACTTATGTTTTCAAAGCAAACACATCAAAGTTAATTTAGTTTTTGTGAGATAATTTCTTTTTTCAATTTTGCCACTTACCGCAAAGATTTTGAAATATTGACATTAATTAAGATGCTTAGAAAAATAAATACTTGTAGTTAATTAAACTTTTCTTTATTTTAAACATAAAATTAATATCACGCTCTTAACCACTTCGGCTGTCAAAATATTCCCCTTATTATCACGCTGTTTAATTTCATTAATGTCAAAGTGTTTTAATATTTATTTCGGATTTTTCTTTCTCTGGTATTTATTTATACACTAGAAAATCGTCCGTCAAGGTATGGCGGATGAAAATCGCTTCAACAATTAAACAAAGCAATTACCTGTTAGGTGATATTTTGATAGTTGAAACTTTAACTCTAACTCCATTAGATTAACCCTAAACCCCAGTAGATAGTGTTCATTGTTAACCACTTTTCCATTTCTTTATTCTCCTAAAATGAGTCTTTCCAGTAAAACAGTTAAGATACCGTATTTAGTTCAGCCTCTTTAAAATAAAGCATTTCCCTGCAGGTCAAACATTACCAAAAATAATTCTCAATTATCATGCCGTAAAGAGAGTTTCATTGTTGATGACGCATATATATATATATATATATATATATATATATATGGGTCATTCCATGCGAAATCAGCAAAATTCGCAAAAAGGTGGTGGCCGCATGGTAACAGATTTTTATGAAATTTGGTATACAGGTTCCTTTTATGCCTATATAAAAATATCTAAAATATTTTTGCTAAAAAATTTTTATTGAAATAGTTACATGCGATTGAAAATTGGTCAAATATAACAGCATTCTCATAAATGCTAAATGTTGCACTTTTGAAGGCTTGTATCTTATTAGCTATTCAATGAAAACATAAAAGTTATACTTTTTTGCAATCTATGAAGTACGGTAATCAATCTGATATCAGTAAAATTTTCAATGTTATTATAGTTAACTTTTACCCGAGTCTCAAAAATTGAAAATATTCCAATTTTTCCATAATTAAGCATTTTATTTTTTAATCTCAATCTTTAAGGAATGCATTAGCTTTGATGAAATTAATACCCAATAATGTGCTAAGTATCATAAAAGAAATACCTTACATTAGAAGTTGTATTTTAACTCCTTTGTCTGGGACTTTTAGACCTTTGCTTTTTGGCCAAAATCTATTTGAATTACATTTATGACAGCTAATTTAACGCTTTAATGTTAAAGTGCATAAGTTGATATTCTACATGTTGAGTTCCGTAGCTCTACGTTAATAATTAAAATAATGGCAACAGGTTAAAGTTCAAGACCAAATGTAAAAGTTTTACTCATTTCAAAGGCGGATAACTCACGTAGGGGACGGAAACACAAAATGAAATACGGCAAAAACTAATCACTGGAACCATGCTAAAAAGAGTACGTAACTGTTGCTGTGTGTTTGTGTTCCCTTTATAGATTATAGCCCCTCAAAATTCGGAAAAATGACAAAAATGACATTTTTAGATCCATATAAACCAAAAGGGGATTGAATTAAAAATAAAATTTCCTGGCCAATTGAATATTCCATTCAAGTACTATACATGTTATACATACTGTTTTTTGTATTTGGTTTGTAAAAAAGATACAGGTCTTTGAAATTAAGCAATTTCGCTAGTCAATTCACACACTAAAACAATCAAAAAGTGTAAAAACTTCATGGCACCTTCTTAAATTACGTATATTGTGCCCTATATAGTACATTATACTGAAAAAACATATTGTAATTTTCAAAATAATTATTTTAATTTGATAACTTAGAAATATTTGGACATGAATGAGTAGTTTATACTGTGTGGAACGTGTATAGATTGACCCTTATGTAAAATTACGAGAATTCAAAGAACTTGATAAACGACTAAATGATACAAAAGCAAGTAAAACTGACATTTATTTCAATTAAAAAAATGTACATTTCAGCATGTACTTCATAAACATGCTTTTGAGAAAATGAAACACGAAAGAAACGGTTAGTTTTGCTAAACCTACAAAATGAAAAGAAATAGCTAATGAAATTTTACCTTAGTTCAAGTTACTCTAGTAACAAAAATACGCTGATACCAATGATGAAAATTTAGTAGCATCTAAAAGACACTTCAATATATTATGTAAAAAAATTGAGTAAATTTAGAGCATTCCCTCATTTTCAAAAAAAAAAAAAATCTAAAATAGAGGAAAAAATGACATTTTTTGAAATTTTCGATTTTTTTTAAGTATAATTTCGTCATCAAGAAATTCATAAACAGTTACTAAATTAGAGCAGATAGTTACTTATAGATAGTTTTTCAATCTGAATCATTTTTACTGTTATTTTTTCATTAAAAGAGCTTGAAGAGTGATTTAAAATCTGAAGTAAATCGGCAAAATTTCAATCTTTGTTAATATCTCAGATTCAAAAAAAGATCCGAGTAAATTTTACATTACTCTTTCTCAATAGAGATTTGTTTATAGAATGCGGAAATATTTATTTTTTAAGTGTACGTTTATAACTTATGGAGTTATTGAGTCACAAACTGGCAGCAATGAACTCTGAAAATTTAGGCTTAGAGTAAGCATCAACTTCTAATTTCAATAACAAAGCAACAAACAGTTTTTTAACTTCCATACTTTGCATTTACTCATAGATATGCATGGTTTACCTAAATAAAAATTTTCATTGAAATCAGTGACATGTCAGCCACAGCTGATTTGCTCATTTCGCATTAAATTACCCATATATATATATATATATATATATATATATATATATATATATATATATATATATATATATATATATATATTAGGGTTGTCCTTATTTATATGGGAATTTTTTTTTTTTGCAATTCGACAATTGACGCCCCCTAGTTTTCTGAGACTAATAAAAAGTAATCTGTGCAAAATTTGAACTCGATCGGTCAATAATAACACGTGCCCCTAGGACGTTGAACTTTAACACTTTGATAATTTTCCCACAAATTTTCGAGCTTTTAAACCAGACCCCGTGCATTGTTTCTCCTAGGTTTACGAAATATTTTTACAGTTAGGTAGCTCTAAGATCAATCTTTTTAATTACTTCATATCATCTAAAGATTTTGAATGAATAAAAATGAAAAAGTGCTTTAGGAACTTTACCTTAATCGTACGCTTTTGTCAATGTATCTCAATCGTGTGCATTTTTTCCTAATAGTGTTGGATTATCTGTAAAATAAATTGCTTTTGTGACTCATATTTGGTAAATTGATTGTGAAATTCTTCGATTAATTGTGCTTCTCATTCAGTTGTATCGTTCACAACTTTCAGCATTTTAAAGGTATCTCTTTCCTTTAAATAGCTTCCTTCATATTGCCAAGAATCAGCATCAAATTTAAAAACATCTTTTGTTGTTTGTAACTTATCATATCAAACAGTTTTATTGACTTGTAATTGATTTTATAAATAGGAAGATTTTTACTAAGAAAGTATTCCAAATCATCTACTGTTACCTGAAATTTTTTATACAGTCACCAGACACGTCTTCCTTATCAGCAAGCATTTTTTGTAGTAGTTTTTTCCGATCTTCAAAGTTAACTCCTTCATCCAATACGGACAAAGCAAGTAGTTCACCCCCTAAATACCTTAAGTGATTTATGAATTTTCTAATCACTGCTTCTGCTGCATGTTTGTTATCATTTTGTACGTTGCTAGTTTTTTTGGATACATTATATTATTTAAAGGAAACTAGATTGGGTTGCTGCGAAAAACCATATCTTTATACAACATGTAACTGTAAAACAGCATTTACGGGCTTTCTCTTCATGTAAGGTTGATTTAAATTGTTTCCTAAATGTATAAATTTTCAAACAATAAATTTCTTTTGCCACCCATCTGGCGCATGGATAAGCTCCAGGCTGCCGAAAACATATCCCTGTAGGCAGAGGCGTATTTGGATGTGAAGCCGCCCTGGGCTTTTGAAACTGGCCGCCCTCCAGGGGTGTTAAGTTACAGAGTTGGAAAAGTTGGAAAAAAAATCAAGTTTTTTTTTTTTTTTTTTAATGCTTAAATCTGATTTTTAATTTTTTTTAAATGCTTAAATCTGATTTTTTTTAAATCAATTTTTTTAAATGAAAGCTGGTCGAAATCAAATTTGAAATGCACTAATAATCAACTTTACATTAAGAATATTATAATTGCAAATTTTAAGTAATAATAATTATCTTTTTGAAGCTCTTCATTATACTTTGTTTACGTTTTTTAATTAAATTAAATTATTTATTTATTTTTATTCCCTAACACTATGCGTAAGAATGTTGTCTTTTTCAATAACTGAAGTTTCTGAAATTTTAGATATTGCTAAATCTAATGTAATAATAATAATGTACTGTTACACAATAAACAAATTACTATTTAAAATTGATTTGAAATGCGAAATAGGCAATTATATGTGCAGTTAGTATGTAAATAATATAAAATTAAAATTTGTTGTTAGCAAATCTCATCTTTCACCATCAAAAACTTATTTCTACAAAAGAATAAATACACAATTTTCTAATAAATTAAGAACTGCAGTTTGAAGCAGTTTTTGAAATGAATAATCTTTGCACATTTGTTTCAAAAAAAAACTCAAAATATTTTGAAAACATATTTAAGCAGGGGAGATAATGGACTCAAGTAAAATTTTCTGAAGACAATGAAATTTTCGGAAACTATGAGGAAGCTTGATCCCCCCCCCCCTCCAATAAAAACTATTTAAATATACATACCAAGATCATTGGGAAAAAAGTGGTTATTTATTATTCATTATTATTATTATTATTTTGAAATAATTTTCATTTTTAGAATATGTTGTCAGTTTAAAACTTCCGGAAACGGCAAATCTAAAGTTTTTGGAATTTTCGGATTACAAACAACTCTGATTTAAAGATTCAAATGAAAAAAAAAGTTTTGACCTTTTATAAACAATTTGAAATTTCAAATAAAGTAAACTAAATAATAATAGTAACAAAACAATATGTTCTAATCCAACAGATGCAGAAATTGAAATTAGTAGTGCGACATCTGTGGCGTAACTATGGGGGTGCTCATCCCGCACCTAGACACGAATGTCCGAAAAAAAATCACAAAAAGAGGAAAAAAAATCGCGAAACAGTTCATTCCTAGAAAGCAATAAAGTACGATTTTCCTCTGAAAAGTATGTTAAAAAATTACCTTCAACTCTTCTCCCCTCCCCATCTTCCAACAGCACCATTAAAGATCGTTTAAACCCTAAAATATTGTTTTAGGACAACAATGTCAAAAAAAAAAAAAAAAAATCCAAATGTCCCTGAAGGCTATCGTAATTCCTAAAGTAACCAAAACTGGCCAACAATTGCGTTTTAAAGACTTCAATTTAGAAAAATTTCCAAGGACAGGCCCTTAAAATTCCCTTCTCTCTAACATCTTTAAATCGTCTAGAATTGTGTTTATAGAGCTAATTTTGAACATTCCGGTACCTACGCATCTTTCCCCCCATTTCATCACCTAAGATCGTTTGAAATTGAATTCTTGAAACTTGTACACAAAGTTGATAAACACGTAGTTGTTAACAAAAAACTGCTGGGAAGTCCCTAAACACCATCTTTTTTCATAACGGTACCAAAAAGTCTACAATCGCGCTTTGGAGATTTTAATTTCGAAAAATTTCCAATGGGAGAGTCCTCGAAACTTACCTCCCCCTAACGTCACCAAGTTCGTCTAGAATTAATTGGGTTAGTGGAGCTACAGTTTCAGAAAAAAAAAAATGTTGGGGATTTCCCCTGACGTTGTTGAAGATTTTCGAAAAATGCCATTTTTGGAACTTTTATTTCAAAAAATTGCTCCAGCCCTAACCTTGCCAAAAACGACCAACTATTGCGTTTTAGACTTCAAAAATTGATGCATTTATGAGGGCAGGGAAAGCGAACCTCCCCTCTAACTAACACGACAAAGATTGTCTAGAATTGCATTTTTAAAGCTATAAATTCGGGAAAAATACATCTTAAATGAAAATAAAACACACACACATAGAAGTTCTATTATTTTATTTCAGTTAATAAAAATATAGTATACTAATCATATTGACTCTTGTTCATTGAAAATGTGCCTGAATGATTTATATTCAAAAAAGTAAAAAAAACTGGGCAAATTTATAATAAAGTTTAAGTAACCAAATCATGCCGCCTTGGACTATAGCCCAGTAAGCCCATACGTAAATACGGCCCTGCCTGTAGGAGGGACTTCACCAGGAAATGAGAGTTCTCTGTAATCTTTCTCAATTCCGCTTTTTACGAACAATAATATGCCATCAACTTCGTCTTTTAGAATTTAAGTGGTATGTGTACTTGATTGAAATGTTATAAGTTCTGAATCATGGAGATCTTTCCACAAAATTTTGAAGCCCTTTAAATAATGGAATATCGGGTCTAGAACTAAGAAAGGAAAGAACTTTTTTGAAGACACACTCTGCAGTACGATTTTAAGTGCATGATGATGGCAATCCAAATGTAATATATCACCGTTCAGTTTTCATTCTAAAAAACTGCATGCACAATTTATACGGCCGGTATTGCACCTAACTAAATACAACTAAAGAAAGATCTCATTAATTCCGAGTAGCTGTTCAACATTGGCACCTGAAGCTATCACGGTAATCCTATCGGCGGTTTTTTAAATTTTCCACTTACATCTGGATGTAGCTTTGTATCACAGTGGATAACTAAAAAATCTTAATTTAACTTCATGAAGTTTGATTTTACCTCGAAAATTTTCTCCTGCTCTCTTGAGGGATGAACGATTGATAACAGAGTCATTTGGATTTAAATTTACTGCATCTACATAGGCTGTAAATAAATGAACAGCATCATCTTTGTTCCTAATATGGCATTTGTCTAACAGTGATGAAAGGCGAGCAGATATCAATAGTTGTCAAGCTTTTCTGCGTTGTGGTAGACCAGATATAGAAAAATGTTGAACAGGTTAGGATAGATACCCATTTCGGTTTCTAAATCTTGTGAATTGAAAGAAGAATGTGATGATAATAAAGGACTATGTACTGAAATAGAAGAAAATTATTTAAAGCATAGATTTTTACTCTATTCCGATCTGGATTTTTTAAAATTTATATTTTAGATATGGAAAATACATGTACAGTATATTTTTATATTAGAGTAATCGAGAATTTTTCAAAATTTATATTTTAAGAATTAAAAATTGCATAAACATTTAATTTATAACTAAAGAACAGCGAATTGAAATATAATTTCCCTTACTTATATTTATTGCATTGAAAGCTTGCGACCCTATTTGCCATAGCTATTTCATACATAGGGATTTTTGTAAAGCAACACCCCCAAAGCCTGGGGGAAGCAATTTGCTGTTGTTAAAGATCATTCATTAAGGGCCTAGGCCATTCATTAATGGCCTTTAGAATACCTTGTGTCTATCTTGGTGGAAAGAAATGTTCCCCTGCCCCTTGGTTTGAAACGAGCGCAGAGTAGCGGTATGCCTGACCTAAGGCCATTGGTGTACATGTACCCTCTGTAACGTGTAAAAGTTTACAGAATAAAAGTGAGAGAATGGTTGATAGAGAAGTAGCAACATCTATTGAGGTTCAAAATTTTCTTAAATATAATACGTAAGAATATTTTTACATAAAAATGAGAAAATCCGCAATTTTTTCTTCGAAACTCAAAAAAGGAGGCCCTAGGAGTACGGGTTAATATTCATGGATTGACTTAAAATTTTGCAAGAATACATTATTTGTTTTATGGAAAAATTGAGGGGGCGTCGCGAATATCTACAACTTCAAAACAAAGGACCACCCTAACATATATATATATATATATATATATATATATATATATATATATATATATATATATATATATATATATCATAGCGTGATGTATTCTTAAAATAGTTTTTAATACATTTTTATCTTATTAACGCGGGTGAAACAGCGTGGCACAGCTAAAAATTATTAAAGGAAAGTATAAATTGTTTCTTAATATTTTTACTGACCTAGGCAAAGCTGGGTGTATTTGCTAGTAAAAAATACGCATAATCTTTTTGTTTGACAAAACATCTTAGGTTCTCTTGACATCAAATTTGCCTGCTGAGCTCATGTTTTGAAAAATGGCGTCTCATTTTACAACACTTACAACGTAACTAGCTTCAACTATCTTGCGTTGCAACTCCGAGGCTGATTTTTACCTGGTATAGTTTACCGTCAATGCCCACGAGCAAGATAAATCACACCTACTCACACGAAACTGACGGAGATTCCTCTGAGGTTTTAGGATTTCTGCCTGCCTAAGCGAAAAACTAAGCTTTCTTCACAGTCGGTTAGCCTTCACCAATCCCTTCATTCACTGGTATACGGGATTTTTTCCCGGAATGAAGGATATCGCACTGCTTGTGCATCTCAGTGCACACAATCCCATACATCCATTTGCAGCTGCAGAGATATAAAAATATAGAAATAAGTTTGACAGAAAAACTTACCGCTTAATAAGAGAATTTGTTTTTCGTCTAGTAAGTTTTCTTGGTTTTTATTTTGTTTTCGTGTGAGAAGCTTATGTTTATCAACTCAACATTAGACGAAATATATAGAAGAATTTTATTTAATAAAAATATTATTGTATAGCGTTTTTTACTAAAATGAAATCTTTAAACTGTTAGACATAAAGCTTTTCTTCTTTTCACACTGCATTTCTTCTTTTCGGATATGAAAGGTATTTATCAATTTGTACATCTCTCAATACATACCAGCAACACAATGGGGTTGTTTCCTTCAGTCAAAAGTACTACTTTTAGTCACTGAAATTGATAGAATTATGAAAAAAAATAACATGGACGCAGAAAATGCTTTCATTTTCCCAACAGTTATTTTTTAATTTTTTTTTTAAATGTCCGATTTTGAAAAAAGGCGTGGTCTTTATGACGTCACAAATGATGCTGTTTGGCGCATCTTTCTACGACGGTTCCACGTAATGATAATCAAGAAACGAACTAAATATTGCGCTCTACGCTTGCTATCAACCATATCGTTGTCAATACATGTGAGTAAAGATGCGAATTAAATATTTTGTTCTGTGAATGGCAACACTGAATGGCACTTCATCATTTATGATGTCACACGACAGAAGTGTAAACAATGAACGCTCACCCATTTAAATAATTTTTTAAAAATATTAAACTAAAACAAATTATTTAAAAAATGGTCAAATCCTATGTTTTTAAGCATGTTCTTTCGGAAAAAAATACTTTTAAAATTTTGGAAATGACCCCATTGCAGGAGGTTTTTTCTTTACATCAGTAATCAAGTAGTTATGTAAGTACATATTTTGCATGTTTGAGTAGATGAAACAATGTCATTTACATTAAAAAACACATGGTGATAGCTTCTAGATACTTGCTCAATCAGCACATAATAAAACGGTAAAACATTTTTAAGTATTTTAAAAGCAGAAATCGCACTTATAATGTTTTTCATTAAAATGACATATTTGGACTGTGCGATTTTTTAAAAAAAAATTCTATAGTTGGATTTATTTTGCTCTGCAAATGTTAGGCATCTGTGCATTTATAAAAACCATAGACAAGTATTTAATTGAGGCATCCTATGCATCTTCTGTCAAATTGCTTTTTAAGTAGATATAAGAAGATAAAGGTATTTTTGTAGTGCTCATTTTATTACATTAAAAAAAGTGTGATTTGAGAAAAAATTGCCATATCGAAAGAATATCTAGACATTTTGTTTTTCTCTTTTGCTCCCATCAAGAGTTTTTTTTTTTTTTACGTCCAACTAAATTACACGAAACAAAACTTATCATTTGTAAAGTAATTAACAGTAATTTGCTGAAATTTTTGCCGAAGATATTTTCAATGTTTGACAAAAACCCGTTTCTTAATCTTTTTGATTGTTTATACTCCCTTTATGTTTATGACTTATTCCACTTGGGAAGATTAAAAATATATATTTATCGCACGGCTTTGCCCGTAGTAGAAAATTAAAAGTCTTTTGGTTCGCCTGTATATTTACAAATAATGTATGGTGAATTTCTCGCCAATTGGCTTGCCCATGTTACGGTTCCACGTTATGATGACTTTAAAACTTACTCATCCATCTTATGATAATTTTGCTCGGGAAATTATTCTTAAAGTTGTAATAGAAAAACAACACAACCGGATTTTCGAAAAATCGCTTCGAGGTGCACACCCTAATGCTACAAACTAATTCTGTGCCAAATTTCACGAAAATCGGCCGAATGGTCTAGGCGCTATGCGCATCACAGAGGTCCTGACAGACAAAGAGGGAGAGAGAGAGATCCGGACAGAGAGTTTCAGCTCTATTATTCGTCAAGATTTAATTCTATCCAAATTCCCGAAACACAGTAAACGCAAATTGAGGCAGTGAAAAGCAGAGGATTATAGTGTACTTTTGAAAGTTTCGTGTAAGCAACATTTAAAGTTCAGATCCCAGGTAAGCTTTCATTGATTTTTTTTTTTTTTTTTTTTTGATCATGCTGTATAGCAGTACCCACCAGAGTTATTGGTACCATATCTTGCCCTAAAATAGAAGAGAGGTTCTCCAACTATTTCTACTGGCTAAATCCAAAATTTTAATTTTGTCACTAACCCCTTTGCGTCTCACTGCCTTAACTTTGTATTTAACAGTTAATTGACATTGTGAAAACACTCTCAAATGAAAACAAATCCATTAGAAAGACAAAATATGTGAAAAATTCTCCGACATAATTAAATGTGATAGTATTTTTCTCACATAAGCATATTTGGACGGGCAAATTTTTGAATGCAATTTCCAAATACAGCTTAATCAGAATATTTGGCGATAATCCAAATAAGTCCAGAAAGACAAAAATGAAGTTTAGAGCTTTTTCAGTGACATAAAAAGAAAAAATTCTGACAGTATTTATTCTCAAATGAAAAGTTTCTATTTTTTCTGGGAATTTAGATTTTTCAAAGGCCCCCTGTGTCATTTCTCCAAAAACAGTACAAGTCATGTCCAACACTTGTGAATTTTTTGTACCAATTTTAGTAGTTATCACATATAAATCTTTTGTTTTTAATTCTCCAATTATTTGCGTATGATCAAGTCTAAATTGTTTGTAAAGTAAGTAACATATGAAAGGCACTTTTTTTTGGAGGAAGAAGGAGAATATTACACTGCTTGACAATTGCTAAGGAACAATTACGTTTTTTGGAATAGTTGAGAATGGATAATGATTAATTAAACGGAACGAAATATATAGTTAGTAGGGAGGATGTGTCTTTATTATAAGTGAAAAATAATATAGATATTACTGCATCAATGAAGTAAAAACTTAAAAAAAAAAAAAAATCCTACTTAGATGATTTTCATACAACCACAAAAAAAATGATCTAGGTCAGAATGATGGAGACATGAGTACCTTAATATGATGTATGATTACCAAGGACACTGATGCACAATTTACATCTGCTTTCCATACTCCCCATTAATTATTGAGGAGTGCGTGGGGGGGGGGGGGGGTGTTTTCTCACTCCTCTCTGAATGCGGATTTGAGTTCTTGTACTGTTTTGGGAGGGACGGTCCTTCGCGCAACACGTTTGCCAAGAGCCTCCCAGGCAAGTTCAATTGGATTTAAGTCGGAAAAGTAAGCAGGCCACTGCATACGGAGAATGTTTTCACTTTGCACTGTGTCTGACACTTCAATGCTCCAGTGTGGCAGTGTATCGTCGTCTGTAAAGAGAAAGTCTGGATCTATAGCCCCCCTAAAAAGACGAACATGGTCCAGCATAACATCTTTGCAATACATTTGCGACGTATCGCTTTCGTATTCAAATATGTGAAGTGGTGTTCTGCCATTGTGCATGATGCCTGCTCACACCATTACGCCTGAGCCGTACCGATCATGTTCGCAAACAAATTTTTGTGTATAACGTGTTCCAAGCTCTCTCCACAGTAGTTGGTGACCAGAATCACTTGTCACACTGAAACGAGATTCATCAGAGAACATCACTCTACACCAATATTGATGATCCAACCAACATGTTCCTTACACCAGCTTAATCTCTCTCGATGATGGCGTGGTTGAACTTGGATGCAACGTACGAGCTTTCGTGCATACAAACCGACATTATTTACTCGCCGTGAGATGGTTCTTGCAGAAACAATCGTACCGGTAGCGGTTGTTAGATTTGCAGCTATCTGTCCAAGAGTGAAATTTCTGTTCCTTTTTGCTACGAGGGCTACATAGCGGTCCTCTGAAGATATGGTGCTCCTATTACGACCCCTGGCATTCTTTTGCAAAACATTTCCACCTTCAGCGGCCGTCTTTAATCGGGGAGTTGGCAGTTTTTAATACACCCATTGCAGCAGCCACAGTGGTGACACTTTGACCTGCTTCCATTCGTCCAACCGCTCGTCCACGATCGTAGATACTCAAATGATGCCTTGTTGACATTTTACTCAAGTATTTCAAGAACCAAACAGAATTTCAGAGGAAAACCTTTTTTCACATCCAGCACTTTTTTTGCTAAAAACCAAACAGCGCGAATTTTCGTACGAATTTTGAGCGTGTATGCACTGTCTTTTATACAGATAACGAGTCTTGGTCTACCACGCCGTCTGAACTTGAATTTATTTCCATTGGCCAGGTGGTTGAGGTACAAATTTGCATAAATCACTTGTTCCTTAGCAATTGTCAAGCAGTGTAGGTGTCATCATTAAATCATTAATATCTAAGATGCGCGTTAAAATCATGCCGAAATGCAACAAAAAATGTAAATATTTGTTATATTAAGTTTCACATTTATTTTTTCACACGATTTCGTATGCTTTTGTTTTTCCATTTTTTGAATCTCAGAAACGTTGACTGAGAAGCTTAAGAATAGAAACTGCCCAATTTTTTGACGTTGAATTACAGAAGCATTGTTTACTTTTTCACGTTGAATTAGTTTGTTAAATTACATACAAAATACAAAAGTAAAATACTAAAAGATACGTATTTCGAGGATACAAGAAACCCCATTTTCAAGGTTAAAAAATAAATAAATAAGTAAATAAATAAAAGGCTAATGGCTGAAAGGACATTCATCAAAAGCTAATAACCCACTAGCGTTTTTGTTGGATGTCATTTAATGCATAAGCTCTTGTTTGCATTGAATAAGGGGTTCCTTGTAACCTCGAAGCATTTGCCTGAAATTAGAATTGCTGCTTGTGCAGTTTTAACAATGTCATTTCTATGTTACTTTTCTTTCAAAGCTGAACATCACCATTGCTTTATGTTAAGCATATAAAATCAAAATATAAAAGAAGGCATTCTGTCTAACTTGTCTGTTTAAGTTAGGAGATAACGTTTTTACAATCATTTAGAAAGAACAAACAATTTTCTGCGGAATAATTTTTCCTACATCGATAAAGTAAAAACCGAAAAGCAATCGACAAATGGGACATTGTCTAAAAGCATTCAGCAACGCTTACACACAAAAGAACACTTGAAAAAGCATAATTTATTTACTTCAACAATGAAAGCCGCCACAATTATTGTGTTCTCTAATCGGCAGTAATATTTCCTCCCGCTTGTCATTATCCTTATAAAGCAGACGACAATAATAAGGATAATGATGCATAGCTAACTCTAATAAACGTTGTTGTTCCACCCATAAATAAAGCCCGAACCAATTGGCACGCACGCCTCGGTGTGATTTAAGGCACTTCGTTTGCAAGGACAACCCTCCGCTTAACCTATTAAGTGGTTAATTTATCGAGTATTTTCTCTTAAAGAAGACCCCCACGACCATCAAAAAGTCGTAAAATTTGTTTCAAGCGTCTTTTTGACAGTTTTTCTTTAAATGCGTTGGTCATAAACTTGCTTAAATAATAGGTCAGCTGAAAGTGTGACGCTTTTAATGAAGTTGTTCGCAATTAGACCATTTTCTTTTTAAAAGTGAAAAATGCCGGTTGTGAGGAGATAAAAATACCTGAACTGTCATGAGGATTCCATTAAATACAGATTAAATACAGTAAATTTGTTGTGGTTTAGAATAGGTTTTTGAGAGATGGATCACTTAAAACTGGTGGTATGTTATTCGTTGGTTCCATGAAAGTTTCCTGACGATATGTATAAAAAACGACCTGCCTTGCCTTCAATATTCGAGCTGAACCGAAATATTGTTTCGGTCACTCGTCTGGTCATTACTAATTCTGCATTAGCTACCAGTTTGTTTGGCACTCTTGGCTTCCTTAAGAGGTTTTCCACCTCCATCTCAGTCACTCCTATGCCGGACTGATGAGTGCTAATAAGCACGAAACTGTAGTCCTCGGATGGAATTGACTGAGCTGGCGGTGTATTTCAAATATATACTGGTTCGAAATTTTATTTAACTTTTCTTAATTTAACATTTCAAAGCATTTACTATTTCATTTTTCACCGTGCAAATTTACGCATGTGTTTGATTTGCATAGTTAATAGATTTTGGTTCTTTAGACTCAAAAGCAAACTTTTAATTTTGTATTGCTATCATCTCACAATAAATGCCAATTAACGTTTTGATAATAGAACAATAAAAAAAACACACACACACACACACAATCACACACACACAAATAAAATCTAAAATTCTTTATTTTTATTATTAATATAAAAATATTTCATGGTTCATAAAATTTTTCCGAAAATATAACTTTTCGGTTTAGTTTTGCAAATTGATACAAAATATATTTTCTGCCGCAGAATTTCATTGCGGTAGGAATTTTCTATCGCACTTCGCTAAGTTCAAAAACTCAATAACCGCAAAAAATGTGTATTTGTATATCTACAAAAATATTAAAGAAATCGAAGACGAAATATGAAATTCTAATGCTTTCTTACCATGGATTTTCCCCGTGAATATGTCCTCAGGCGAAGTTGGGAAGCAATAAAATTCTAAATTTGTTTTCACATCAAAGAACAATTTTCTAAAAAAATACAAGGAAAAGAAAAAAACTACTCTGCGTACATGCTAATTTTTTTCCATATTTTAAACATATTTTTTTTCTTTTGTGTTAGTACAAAAATATTTGAATATCGAATTTAATTTTCTTTCGCAATATGGAAAGAATTTTTACTTTATTATATTAACTTCGCAAGGTCTTTGAGGACCTTGTTAGACTTCTGTTACTTCAATTTCAGAGAAGATAAAACAACAAATAATTTTCATTGGAAATGTATGAGAAAATATAATGGTATTTTAAAAAAGCAATTTTGTGACTTTTTAAAACTGACTGAACATATGTAAAAATACTTCAGTTGTGAAAAAATGTTTCAAATCTAAATTTTCACAGAAACTTCACTAAAGGATGTCTTTATAAACATTCTATGTTTCTGAATATCAAGAGAATTTTACAGAAAAAAGTTCGCTTCAAATGCAATTTGTCAATAATCAAATTAATAACGTGTTTATTTTTGCTGAGATCCATGAATCCAACAGTAATAATGGGGTTGTTTCCTTCAGTCAAAAGTAGAACTTTTAGTCACTGAAATTGATAGAATAAGCAAAAAAATAACATGGACCAGAAAAGTCTGACCTTTTCATATCAGTTATTTTTTAATTATTTTTTTAAAATGTCCGGTTTTTCAAACAAGGTGTGGTCTTGATGACGTCACAAATGATACCTCTTTGTCGCATCTTTGTACCGCGTTTCCACATTTTGCTAATCAAGAAGCGAATTAAAATTGCGCTCTACGCTTGCTATCAACCATATCGTTGCCAATACACGTGAGCAAAGATGCGAATTAAATATTTTGCTCTGTTAATGGTGGCATAGAATGGCATTTCATCATTTGTGATGTCATCGGCAAGAAATGTAAACAATGATAGAGCACCCATTTAAGTAATTTGTTTTAAAAATATTAAACTGAAACATATTATTTAAAAAATGTTCACATCCTATGTTTTTAAGCATGCTCTTTCAGAAAAAATAACTTTTAAAATTTTGGAACCGACACCATTGTGCTGTGTGTGTATAAAAATTTCCAAATCCAAAATGAGTAATGTAATACGTATGTTATAATACTTAAGTTTTAATTTGAATCATTGCTACAAATTATGCAGTGACGTATTTTCCTTAATGCATGTCGGTTTTTTTTTTCAATACAAGACAGTCATAGTGCCAAAACACTACGATACCGTAGGAGGTACTGGTGACCAGGGTTGAGGAGTCGGAGTCGGACTGAATTTGGGGAAAATAGCCAGAGTCGTAGTTGGGAGTTGAAGGTTTAAAAATTTAAAAGCCGCAATCAAAATTTGTCATTTTCCGACTAAGTCTGACACTCTGCAACTGCTTGTGAAGTCAGAGTCGGTCTGAGTTTCGAGTGAAGGGGTCGGAGTCGGAGTCGGAGCCGGTGATTTTTCCTCTGACTCCGTAGCCCTGTTTGTAACCTCAAAGGTTACTCACTAGGGCTTTTTCAATGCCTAAATAAATGTCTGTAGACTCCTGAAGAAGTACATGAATGTTATTACCTTAAAACTGCAATTTTTCGTCAAAAAATCGATTTATTTTTTATGGTTTAGTACTAAAGCTTAATTTTTTAGCTTTCCAAATCAGTTTGAGTTTTGCTTCTAGCTTGTTTAGAACCGAAGCTATAGGCATTTAAAGATTAAATGTTTCCAAATTTTGGTAACCGGAAGTGGCATTCCTCTAGCGGAAGTCGCTTTCCGCTACTCTGTTTACGCTGCTGTTTGATTGAATACGACCATAAATACTGGTTCTTACACTAAAAATTAATTTAAAAGTAGAAATAATAAACTTTGAAATGTTTAATATATATAAAATTAATCTGGCAACTCCATTTTTAAGTTAAAAATCTGGCATCAAAGTCACGATACAGTTGCGTTTGTTTACATTCTGTCCACGAGCTCGCAATTTTCTTCTTTCAAGTTTTATTGCTTAAATATATCTTTCTCTTGCTTTAATTGGGTAGTTTTCCTGTGTGAAAATGGGAAAGAGTTTTTCAAGAAGCAAAAAAAGAAAGTTTACTGGCAATCAGTTCACTAGAAATGCCGTAAATGATGCAGTAATGAATACGACTGCTAGTTCGTCCAAGCTGGAAACATCGAATGCTTCAAAAGTTGAAGTTCAAAATGAATCACCAAGGGTGCATTCGGAAACGTGGATCGGTCGCCTCGGTGCAACCGCAAGCGTTCGGAAACGCTTGCGGTGGAACCGGTGACGTCACTTAACCGCGTTCGGAAACACTGCGGTTGTTTTCTGGCGGTCGACTTGGTAGCAACCTGTGGCACCGCTGTCTGGAAGCGGTTAGCGAGATCACAAACGTCACAAAGTCTGTGTTGGCCAATCCGGTCGTGTTTCATGTTTTGATCGTAACGCACGTGACTTGCCTACTATGAAAGTTACGCGTTGATTAGAGTGTCGTTTGCTGCTGAACTGGAACTACCGCGGTTTAACCACGAGCGTTCGGAAACACAGCTGTTCTACCGGAATTCCTAGAGAAATTCCAAATACGTCATAACCACACCGGACTAACCACGCGGTGTAACCGGTGGATCGTTTCCGAACGCAGCCCAAATGAGATTGAAAATGTGAGCGGGAACAGAATTTTTGATTTGGAGATCCTATTAGATGTGTTTTCAGCAGTGTCTTGCCCAGACTGTTTAAATACTGGATTAGAACTCATTGAAAATTCAAGATATGGATTATGCTCCCAGTTTACATTAAAATGTAAAAATTGTGACTTTGTTAAAGGTTTTGCTTCCTCAAAAAAGAATAATAATGACCCTGAAGTTAACAATCGTTTTGTGTATGCAATGAGACAAATTGGGAAGGGATTTTCAGCAGCATTTAAGTATTGCAGCACGATGACCTTACCAAAACTCTCTAAAGGAACGTATGAATCTCACGAAAAAAAAGTTTTGGAAGCTGTAACTGATTTAGCAGAAGATTCGATGAAAAAGGCTGCTGATGAAGTTATTTCACAGACAAGTAGTGATGAATGTGGAATATCAGTAGACGGTACTTGGCAGCGTAGGGGTTATACATCATTAAACGGCTGCGTGTCAGCAATTTCTGTGGACACGGGCAAAGTATTGGACTTGGAAGTAATGTCTTCGTACTGTCGTGTGTGTAAAGACATTCAAAAGGTATCAGGGAGTGCAGAGTTCCTGTCACTGAAAGCTGACCATAAGTGCCAGTGTAACTTTGTAGGCTCTGCAGGAAAAATGGAAACCGTAGGAGTTTCCAGAATATTTCAGAGATCAGTAAATCAACGAAAACTGAAATATACGAAATATTATGGAGACGGAGACTCCAAAGGCTATTTAGGTGTACAAAATAGCTATGGCAACCAGAGTGTAAAGAAGTTAGAGTGCATTGGGCACATTCAAAAACGAGTAGGTTCCCGTTTGCGCAAACTTAGAACAAAAAGGAAAGGACTTTCGGGAAAAGGAAAGTTGACGGATGTGTTTATTGATCGGCTCCAGAACTACTACGGAATAGCAATTCGTGCTAATGTTGGAAATTTAGAAAGCATGCAACAAAACGTTATTGCTGCTTTATTTCACTGCGCTTCGAGCATAAGAAAACCTATGCACGGTCAATGCCCTGTTGGGGAGGACAGCTGGTGCTACTATCAAAGAGCTGAAGCTCAGGGCAAAAAACCTGCGAACGAAAAGTATTCTGGTTTGCCGAACAACATACTAAATATCATAAAGCCAGTTTATTTGGAACTCTGTTCCAAAGAGCTGCTGGAAAAATGTTTGCACGGCAAAACACAGAACGCAAATGAGTCGTTCAATGGTGTAATTTGGCAAAGAGTGCCAAAAGAAGTCTTCGTTGGCCTGAAAACCGTGAAATTGGGAGCCTATGATGCAGTCATACAGTTCAATGAAGGTTACAAAGGCTGCTTAAAAGTCTTAGATAAATTGAAAATTGAGAATCCTGGTCATTTCACAGTAAAAGGATATGAACATTTGGACAGATCTCGAATAAGGGACTCGAAGCGTCATGCAACCCCTATTGCTCTTAGACGCAGGAAAATTTTAAAAGCAATAAGGAAGAAAAAGATAACAATTTTAAGTAATACAGATGGTGAAGTTTATAAATCAGGAGCATTTTAATGCTTCATTTATAATCTATCAGGTTGGGTTTGAATTTATATAGTATTTTTAGCTTTTTCTCAAAATTGAGTTTTTAAAGTTTTGATTTATCGCAAAACAGCATAACTCAAAAAGTTATGCTCCAAATGCTCTGAAATTTTTTTATGACTATACTTGAGAGTCAATTTAGGGAATGACCCTCTATGATGAGTACAATATCATTATTTTGTGATTTGTATCATGTCAAATGTTGAAGTTTGTTAAATTTCGATGCATTTTCCAATGAAAAATGTTAACTTTTACATATTTTATTTTGTTTCATAATTACAGTTCTGAGCAAGGGTCAATCCCTGCTATAGGTTTCATTTGTGAAAATAAAATTTACAGAACAAAAATATCTTGATTTAAATTTGAGTTTTGATGTTTTACAAATGTGCCGTTTTATTGCTATTTTCACATATATTTTCCCCCGAAAACAAAATTTTTTAAATAATGCAGTTATTTTTGGTGTTATTTCCATTTTTTTTAGCCAAATTCCATAATGTAAGGTGTTTAAGAACTATTTTTTAAAACTATTTCAAAAAATTCAATCCGAAGGTAGGCAGGCACCTTAATCCAGAGCTAAAACCGCCCAGTTAAAAATACTACTGGGTGATTCTCCAAAAACCTGACATTTTCCAATCACACTTTTTTAAAAACTAAAAATGTTGAAAAAAATCTAAAAAAAATATTATTTCCCCTTTGCTAGGAACTTATTAAGAGAAAAATAGAGGGAACTCACTTACCTGTGTTACGCTAGGGTGTCCCAAGATATAATGGCGAAAAAAATAGTTGTGAAATTGAATACGCATATCCTCCAAATTTTTTCCATTCCACCTCAGAAGCATGAGAAAAAAGTTTTACTGCAATAAAATAACGGGAACCCGTGCCGACTTGAGGTCAAAGTTGGACCTGAAATCCTGTACGGCGACTACAGTGGAAAGATTGCTAACTCTATAATTCCTTACTACACGCGACATGAATTTATTTAAAGCAGATATTTACAACAATATCAGACTACAAGAAACATTACTGCACATATTTTTATTTCAATGTTTGCTTTTTGCAGTCAGGATAGAGGTTCCTGTGCTCTTGAACGCAAACGTAATACAAATTGTTTCTGTTCCTCATCAGCTGTAAGCAAACCATGAAAGTCCTGCATCATTTTTACCGCTCTTTCAGCTGCATCGTTTACTGCTCTAAGCATTGAGACAGTCTTTTTCACATCAAAGAATGAAATATTATTGACCATTCCATAAAAGCTGGATGAATTTTTGTAGAGCAGCTTTTGAGATAATTGGGTCTACATTTTCGCACACTTTTTTCAAAAAGCACAAATCTTTGTTGGGTGCTTTGACTGCCAAAATGATTGAAGCCACATCAAACAATACTTCATTTTCCTCCGTATGTAATTTTAGTTGTGAACTAAATAGTAATAGTTTTAGGGAGTAAATCGCTCGAGCCATCCATCGAGCTTGATCCACGGCTCCCGGTGGTCTTATTTCAAATTCATTTTCTGTATCTCCACCTAAAAATATGATAGGCAGTTCTATCAACTCTTGATAGTCATCCCTGGCCGTAATGTTAGTGAGTTCAGCACGGTAAAAGTCAAGTACATTTTCCAAGTTAGGGTACAGTTCGGAACAACTCCGCAGCTCCGCCATAGCGCTGTATTTTAGTGGGATAGATCAGTTCATATATATGATGGCGGCAAGCATTTCTCCATTAAATATTTGCTCAAGAATAGTGTAAGAACCACTTAAAGGACCTGTTTTAGAAGCTGTGGACAACAGAGAGTTTTGAACACTTTATCTTTGAGATTTCAATCTAAAACTGCCTTTCAAACAGCCTGTGTTTGTTCTTTTCCTGTAGAATTATCCAGTTTAGACTCAGCAATGAGTTGTTCGTCACATCCTTATGAAATAACTATAGATAAGCGATATTCTTTTGATTTTTGAGCACTCAAAGCAGGAAACAGTTTCATATCCTAAGGTAAATTCACTACATATGGTACCTCGCACTGAAAATCAATTTTTATTCTTTCCTCGTGCTCCTTCCGCTTTTCGGTTCGAATTCTTTGAATAGAAGATTTACCTATGGGAAATTCATCAATGTTACACCCAAGTGCGTCAATATTAGCTTCAAGAATAAACACATAATCTCGTATACTTGGACACCTGTCCAATGCAGCAACTGACTTTGGAGTAATAAAATCGCTTCTAATTACATATTTACTTGTTCCAGGTTCTGATAATACTTGTTCCAGGTTCTGATATACTTGTTCCAGGTTCTAATATACTTGTTCCAGGTTCTGATAAACTTGTTCCAGGTACTGATTTATATGTTTCTGAGAAATCTTCTGAATTAATGTTTTCATTACAGCTCGAAGAGGAATGTTCTTGTACAGGTTCATACAATGAGGTTGTTTCCTTCAGTCTAAAGTACTACTTTTAGTCACTTAAATTGATAGAATAAGCAAAAAAATCACATAGACCCAGAAAATATTTTTATTTTCCCAACAGCTGTTTTTTAATTAATTTTTTTAAATGTCAGATTTTTCAAACAAGGCGTGGTCTTGATGACGTCACAAATGACCACGGTTCCACGTTATGATAATCAACAAGCGAATTAAAACTGCTCTCTACGCTTGCTATCAACCATATCGTTACCAATTCACGTGAGTAAAGATGCGAATTAAATATTTTTGTCTGTGAATGGCAACACTGAATGGCATTTCATCATTTGTGATGTCATGGGGCAGAAACATAAAAAATGAAAGCGCACCGATTTAAGAAATTTTTTAAAAATATTAAATTTTAACAAATTATTTGAAAAATGGTCATATCCCATGTTTTTAAGCAAGCTCTTTCAGAAAAAAATACTTTTAAAATTTTGGAAACGACCCCATTCCAAGGATGTTGAAGCGGAATCGTATGTCATGCGCCTGTTTTCTTCTTTACAGCTCAAAGTCGAACCCTTTCATCTTTGTCTGCCAGTTTTTTATCCACTCCACTAAAGTGACCATGTCGGCCGGGCTCTCTTTGGAGTTGCAAGAAAATCCCATCTTCCTGTATTTTGATTTACCGAAGTGCATCAGCATGTGCAATATTGAATAAATTGTTCAAATTACTCTCAAATTCTTCTTGGTGCTGCCTGAATACTTCTTGCAGTTTCTTTGCATTTTTTTTTTTTTTTTTGTAAGTCTCTCTAAATTTGGTACAAGTTTTTAAGTTTATTCACACAATTTGGCAACGATTTGGTGGGAATGCAGTGCCTTTTCCCAAAACATGATGCATTACCGAATAGTAAGGTTTGCATTTTACTGATGGTTAAATTTACTTCTCGAATGTTATAAAACAAAACAGACAGAACTTGTCCGTTAGAGGGAAGTTTCAAGCCCGTAATTTGGTGTTTTACGACTCCTATTAAAAATATCTCTTTTTTCGAACTTTGCAATTCCACTGCCATGTTTCGTTTCTTACGGAACGAACTATACTGCGCTCACTGACCGGAATGTATTCGTATTGACACGTTTGACGGTTTGCAAATTGCCACGGCTAAGCCCCTCCCCCCCAACATATGTTTTCCTGTTTTCCTTTGTTTTCTGTGCACTATTTACAGCTGTTTTGAGTTTCACAAAGTATCGCGTCGCCAGCGTTCGCTTGCTTATGAATACACGTGCTATTTACACGTTTATGCCTTTAGGCGCAAGTCGGCACGGGTTACCGTGCTTCAAATTGCATGAAACTTTTTTTTACAACGGTTTTGATATAAAAGGAAAAAAGTAAGAGGGAATGCGTTAAAAAAAACAACTTTCATTTTTTTGGGACACCCTAATGTTACACCCTCAAAAGAGGGGTCAAATTTTCATACAGCAAGAGACTGCAGCACCAGGAGAGTTACAAAATAAATTTGTTTATGGGTTATCTAAAATGTAACTATAGTAATGAGGAAATAACTGAAACCCAAATCAAAAAGTATGGTTATTAAATAACGAAACAAATTTAATGTAAAACCTCCCTTAACGGACACCCCCAATTTCTTCAAGTACAAATCCCACATAGGTTGTTCCATATTATTTACTCTGAATAGCTTACACGTCGAATAATAGACATTCATTTCAACGAAAAAAATCGATTGCTACATTATAACTTTCTTTAAGTTAGCCATACACAGTATGATAAAATTTACAAAGAGAAAAGTTACCTTCGCATTACCAGCGAATTGTTTTATGGTTCAGGAAATACAAACATAAAATAAAAAGGGAATCAGCAATATTAATAACTACTTTACAGCAACTACGAAATTTATAGCAACTTCACTAACCTATTCGAGCATCATTTAGATAAATAAATGTCTAACCAATAAATCTGTTATGGAATGATTTGTCTGAACAACAACAAAAAAAATTAAATAATTAGAATTTTTCCACTAATAATTTTTATATTTATCGTTTGCCAAATGTAACTTTCTTTTTTCAATCAATTTTCTTTTCCAACTAATGTTTTCGGAAATAAATCCTTCTATTCTACGGGATGCTTTACCAGTGCTTGAGAAATAATGTTAGGAGAGTGATTTTTTTAGAACAGAAGTATCTGACACTTTTTTTAGGACAGGAGTATGACATTTTTTTATACTATTTGTCTGTTGCTTAAGCCCAGGATTACAATTAAATTGACTAATAATAGTTTTAGATTCTAACCTCTTAATTCAACTACACACTTATGAGCAGATTTGTTATTTTTCTTTTATTTAACACAGAAATTTTGTCCAGGAGAATGATAGCAAAAATATTTCAAACCCATTTTTGACCTTCAAAGTTTTAGTAAGAACAGCAGACAAATCATATGAACATAATACTCAAGGAATCTAACAAAATGGTGATAATAAACAGTGTTGTAGCCCATAAAATCAAAAATTCCTTTTTTTAATCTATAATAATTGAAGTTATTTCTAGGACAGGAGAATGACAAGAAACCTAGGGACAAAATTTAAAACGATGTACGTTGATGATTTAAATAATTTAATTCAGTTAAGATTGCTATTTCACACCTTTAAGTATGCTTAATTTTGTACCACAAATTGAATTTATGAAATATTGATATAAAATTTTTAAATAATTTAAGTCCATTTGAAAAACAGCTGGGGACACGACAAAAGTGTGACTTTCTGGTCACTTAAAATTTTTTGTAGAAAAATCTAAATGAGTTATTGTTTTAATAAGAGTAGAATAACATCAGATAAGTTACTTCTAACTATTAAAAAAATGAAAACACTTTTTGAGTTAAACAATTTTTTTTGTGTTAGGCTCCGGGGACATAATATTGTTAGAATTTTTGGAGAATTACCCTACTAAAAATAAAAGTTCGATAATTGACTACCAAATATCACCAAAATGTCAGTATTTCAAACATTTTTTTACGATACCACGAAGCATGGGTTAGAAGGATGCAATTCAAGAGCGAGAAAGCTCTAGTCAGGTAGGCGGCAGGGTTATGGCTTTTTTTTTTTGCCTGTACCAGAAATGAATGTTCTTTTCGATGCCTAATCAGAAACTTACAATTTATATTCAATTTCCAAAAAAAAAAAAAAAAATTCAGCACCAATGACAATGTAACTTCTTGAAATTTAGTACTTTTAGTAAAGTCAAAATATACTAACTGAAATAGATTTCTTATCCGAATATTTATGTTTTACCTTTCTGGTAGAATTCTGTTGCAATTTCACCTATGTATGGCAAAAATATTTGCTTCTAATACACCGATTACAGAATTGTAAATGCAAGTTAAAGGTAGTTCATGGCTACACTGCAATTTAATTAAAAGAAATGTATCCATCAATTTCAGACTCCCGACATGTAATTGAAATTACAGCACACATTATTTACTGTGTTATCTTCTATTTAGGAATGAAAAAGTACAAGTTGAGATCAGATATAGCCCCGGGATTCCATTTTACAGTGTTAACAAAAAATACAATTATATCACTTATACTTTCAATGATATGCATACTCATACACAGTTTGTTTCAAAAATAATGAGACTATTTTTTTTTTTTTTTGCCACAAGCCTATATTTCCCACACCTGTGCGACCTGTTGAAAATGGTAAGGGGGACTCCAAGCTTTCCAGAAACACCAGGTTCAGTTGTCTACGAGCTCTCGGAGTGGTGGGAGGTCAATTTTAGTGAACCTCAGCGCAGAGGCTCGTCTTGGTGTGTAGGAGGGAGAGAACTTTGGATCAATGCTATGCAATAAAATGTTTGCGTCGAACTCCAAAAGACGGCAACGAAAACGTTTGATTAGTTAGTTCACTCAGGCCTTCAAAGATGATTGCTTGTCGCACAAGCAGGTCAGAAAGTGGCACAAGTCGTTCGAAGACGGGCGGGAGGGAGTTGCCGATGAGGCTCTTTCTCGGCGTCCATCATCTTCGCGAGCGGACGATAATGTCCCTCGAGTGCGAGATTTGCTGAACAAAGACCGCCAAATGAGTGTTCGTTTGATGTCAGAACAATTAAATTTGCCGAAAACAGATGTTCATCGAACTGTTACGAAAGACTTGGATTTGCGCGAAACTTTTGCTAAAAGTCTTGTAAAACCGTTCCCATTGTCGACTGCTACATGGCCCGGACCGGTGTTTCAACGGTGCCACAAATCCCCTATAGCCCCGGCAGACTTCTTGCTCCTAAAGTTAAAAAGGCAGCTGAAAAGAAAGCACCTGCAGACCCTGGACAGCATTCAAAAGACCACGATGAGGTTCCTTAACAGCATGCCCAAAAGCGAGTTTCAGAGGACTTTCGATGCATAGAAAACACATAGGCAAAGTTGTATAGAAAAGAAGGAGACTATCATGAAGAGTATAAAGTTTTATCACATGTTTGATCAATAAAACCTTTTTTTTTTTTTTTGAAGAAAGTCTCATTACTTTTGGGGCAAATCCTGTATGACCGGATACATTCCAATTTTTCTCAAAACTTTGCTGTTAAAAGAAATTTTCCGGTTTCTTTTTAATATTTTTGACGAAATATTTTTCTCCATCGGCAACCAATGATCTTCTGTGTAGATATTTCTCATTGTTTTTGAAACAGCTTTATTGGTCAGAAAGCCTTGATGATCAGTGAGCTTGATTAACACTACTGAACACGAAACACATTTTTAGGTGTCTGCTTAGCTGAGAAATTCCGAAATGACATAATTTTAAATTTCAAATTAAGTAAAACTGCATCTTTTCATTTAGCTTATTTTTTGGGGCAGCATAGTTTTCTTCCAGTGAAAATACTTTTTACTTTTGCATCATTTAAGAAGAAAAATGTAAATAAGTAAGTTTATTGATGAATGAATTTATTACATGACTTTTTTATAACTTCTAATAAATTACAGAAGTCTAATATGAAATCTCTCATAATTATTACACATTAAGAATGTTACGTTAAAAATTTTCAGTATTTTATTGTACCGAAAAAATTAGAATATGTTGTCTATCTTACATTTCCTATGAACTAAGACGCGAAAAATGTGTGTTATGAATATCATTTCTATAATTTACGGAAATATCAAACGAATTCCTTTTTACTTTTTGAAGAACCAGTTTAAAATTCTCGAAGTTGGGTAAAAGTTAGCTGTATTTATATTCCAAGATATTTATTTCTTAAATTTTGGAAAGAAGTATAGGATTTTTGCAGTTTTTGGAAGTTCAGTTCACGTTTGCCAAAAATACTTTCTTACAAACAGATGCGGCAATAAAATCCTCAATTTCTTTCGCTTCAAATAAAACTTTCTCTGAGCAAAGAAATGTAACCAATATGCAATAAATTTGGCTCCAGGTTTTGAATTTTAGAAAACACTTTCTCCTTCTCAAGAGTTATTTTGATTTTTTTCTCCCTTGGAATTAAAAATAGCACACAAACTATGCTTGAAGAAAATTACCTGAAATTTTATATTTCATCATACAAAGATAATAAAGAATCAAATAATGCATCTTGCATTTTTACAGAAGTTTCAAATTCTAGTCATATATGTTTTAAAATTAATAATAAAAAATATGATGAATTATTAAATCAAAGTATTATTGTAATTGTTTGTATGCAGAAAAAAATAGCTAAATTTTAACTTAAATCAACTTAAGAAAAACATAATATATTTTTAAGCGTTGTACTAGTAAGCTTTTTGGAATCTTTAAAAGCTTGCATAGAAATATGTATCGTATGGGATATACATGTTGAAACTTGTTAGGAAGTATAATAAACTTTACGCGACTGTAGTGATAGGTGTTAAAATTAGTTTTTAAAACGTTTTTCCTTAATAACAACAACATGTAACACTTTTTATACAAAACGTCAGAGAAAATTATTCACAATAAAAAGGAAAAATAAATCATTATATTTTATTAAAATATACTATTTTGAAATAATACTATTTTGAAAATACTAATTACTTATTACTAATACTATTTTGAAATATACTTATTTAAATTACTTCTATTTTATGTGTGTTGTGACTTGCGAAATTAAAATATGCATAAAATTTAACGTAACAAACTGTAATCATGGTGAGGGTTCTCTTCTTCAGTGAGTTCTCTTATTAATATTTTTACCTGCACTACTTTCATTCGTAGTAGACATTTATCGATGTAACACCTGAAAATCTATCTAAAAAACCTTGAATTAGATACCAAACATTCGCAGTAGACATGGAAGAGAGAGGGAAATGAGACATAATTTCTCTTGATAAGCACTTTTATATTTAAAAAAAAAGGAAAAAAAAAACCTAGCGGCATCGCCTGGCTTTGTACGGTCTACCTCGAAAATAAAAGTAATGTCAATTGACGCGTGTTTAACAATTGGGCTTAAATAATAGGAAAAAAAATCAAAAGCACTGAAATTTCCCGCCAAAATACTGATTCTTAAATAACGTTTACGGCAAATCTAAAAATCGAGATTAAAGTAAACGCAACTCTCTATTAGTACAACTAAAATCTTTAATTATGTTCTGCTAGCAATGTAAAAAAAAAGATAAATGCCAAAAAAATAATTATTTTTTGCCTCAATGCAAAAGCAAGAATTTTATTTGTTCACAGTCAAGGAAAAAAATGCCAACAGATCTTTCTTCTCAATGATTTTATTTACGGAAAGAAAAACTGAGCTCGAGGCAGACGATAAATTTCCGATTTAATATTGATGTCACATTATTTAAAAATGCTTGTAACTTTTCTCCTGGGCCTTGGTATTTTTGAAATTCAAAGGTAGTAAAAATACCTCGGGGGTATTTTTTGCGGGCTCTTTCAAATGAGACCAAGTTCAAGACAATCAGAAATTCTTTTTGGCTCAAAAGTAACAATAAAATAAAATGCACATGAAGTTTTTTTGACAGTTTAAATACATAAAGAAATTTCGAACGCTATCAAAATATTAACCGCTAACAGGAAATGATTCAAACACTTGAATAAAAAAGCAACATATATATATATATATATATATATATATATATATATATATATATATATATATATATATATATATATATATATATATATATATATATATATATATATATATATATATATATATATATATATATATATATATATATAACTAGACGGAGAGAGATTTCTTTTTTTATTCTTTTCGCTCTCTGCTGTTATATTCTACGAAGAACAAGAACAATTTTTATTCCAGTTCTCACTTGTTGATTATTGATAATCTTATTGCCGGTTATTATTTTGGTGATTAAATGTTGCTTATCGAGTACTCAAGAAAATAATGATAGATATTTTAAGTAGCGTTTTGAATGATGGAAATTTTACGACAGTAACGGTAAACTAAAACTTAACAACTGTATCGGTAACTGAAAAGCAGTAAACATACTTTTAACAATGCTTGGAAGCCCTTAAAGCTACAAAGTGATCAAAAGATGTACTTACTTTTTATATTTTGGAGATTAATTCTAGAAAAGTTGAATTTTATTCCAATAGTGTACTTCATTCAATGTGAAAGACATAGATGCAACCTATCATTCGTCCGCCATGTTGAAGTGGTTGAATGTATACCAGAGCGCAGGCACCAGCGAATCATTCTGCGATTACCTGCTGTTTTGGCACCATTGCTGTATTTCTTGGCCAGCATGGCAGCGTTGGGCATCATGCTTTAACCTTAGGGGGGATATATTAACTCTTCTGGAACCCCTGGTTATAACAGTGTACACACACACACACACATATATATATATATATATATATATATATATATATATATATATATATATATATATATATATATATTTTTATTTTTATAGATTTAGATAATTCTTTAATGTATGCTTATTGTAGGGAAAAAAAGCAAAAGTCAATCAACGGCAGAAGATTTTACCTAGTAATCAGTATAAATCAACAAACAAAGACAGAGTTCAAAAAGTAAAGTCTAGTTTCAGGCTAAAAAATTTTCATTTTTGTGCTAGTTTTTATGCGAGATGTATACTTGAAGTGTAAAAATAGCATTTCAAAAGACAACTTGAAATAGAATACATAATATTTTTTTATCACATCTCGAATTTTCTCCGATTCTAAGCTAAAACATTTCTATACCTTCCCTAAAATTTTGTTTGCCGAACGTTCGTACCGCTGTCGAAAAATAATTTTCTAAAGAAAGCAATTAAGTTTTATTTGCACAGAATTTTGGAATCCCTGGTGCTTTCAATTGGAGAAACATTTTTTATGTATAAAACGTACCTTATCATAAAATCAGATATGTTTCTGTTCTTGTTTTTTTTTTTTTTTTTTGCTTTATAACTATGCATTCCGTTTGAGAAACATAGGATGAATAACATATTCTGCGATGTTACATCACTTTTAATTTTTTAATTCAAAATACGCACCGGATGACGTTTTTTTTCTCCAAACACAAACATTGGGACTAATAACATTCTCATTCAAACAAAATATCTACGTAACATTTTCATTTTCCTTGATAATAACGTTCTACAATTAATATGCTTTGGTTATTTAATCTGTGATAATTTCCATTTCGCTGTAAGTATTTTTGGCAACATTAAATAACATTTCCAACTTATGAATTGGCACTATCTTCTTAAAACACGATTTCAAACATTTTAAAGGAACATACAGTGCTGGCCAAATTATTAGACTAAGACTGTTTTAAACGAAAATTTTTTTTTTGATTACATAACTATAGACTCATTAACGAACTGTGAAATTATTATCTAATATTTAGTATGCATTCCTTTGTTCTTGAGGAGCATTTTAAGTCTTTTTGGCATACTTTTCACAAGCTTTACACCATTTCTTAACTTTTTAGAAATGGAGGTAAAAAATTGTTTATACTCACTATTATATATAATCACATACACTAATTACCTAAAACTAACTTTAAATGTAACACTAATAAAAATAACTAGTGAGCTACTTTTTTTTTTTTTTACTTAGATCCTACTAAAGCCGAAAAAATGTTATAGAATCCTAAATGTTTGTTTGATGGCTTTAAAACTTCCTGGGGTACTGGGGAGAGCTGTGACACTTACGTTGAACCCCAATTAGGATCTCTCTAGCCGATAACGGAAATTTCTCGACCAACGTCCGTAAGTACAACCGTCCGTGGATACAGCAGCTTCCCCTATCAAAAAAACATCTTTCAATCCGTTTTTCGGTTTACTATTTTTATTTAATTTTAGGCCATGGAAGTGCAAATATGAAAGTAGAGCTGCATTCGTACTCTTATTTGTGCTTGTTGTCTTAATGTGTAATTATTTTACTTTATTTAAATTACAGCCCTTGATTTCAGTAGAAATAGTTAATTTAATTAGAATAATTAGTAATATTTTCTCCGCGTTGGTATTGCAAGTAAAACCCTTTTGAAGCAATTATCGTATAGAATAAAACATATTTTCATCAAGAATATTTAGTAAGCTTTTTTAGAAATAATACTTCAGTGATAGTTCTCAAAAACTCGTCATTTTTTAAAAGCGTAGTATATATTCAAAATGTGTAACAATATCAAATACGTTATCAATCTTATAACGTTATTTATAATTTAAAGTTTTTTGAGACACAATAGTGAATAGTTCGTTTTCTAAATATATAATATTTAAGAAGTTATATTCCACTGAATATGTTGCCGTCAAAGTATATAATGCAGTTATTTTATAGAATACCTCGTTATTCCATGAAATAACTGATCGTGTCCGTTTAAGTGTGTAATATGTTATTAATTTGACACATTAACTGGTTTCTCTATGAAATAACTAGGTATTCTGTAAATAAACTAATGATAGACAATTAAATTGAAAAAGAAGCAATTTATCTAATTTATGCAGCGTATAAATGGTATTTATACGCTGCAATGAATCTCAATACCTGATACGTAAAAACAGTGTTTGACAAACAGCAGCCGGCACGCAATCAATTAACCGGATTAGACTGGCGCTAACACGCTAAACAAGTTCTCTCCCTATGGCCTGGAATAGTTCATAAATGCAGTTGGGGTGGAAGGTAAATGTATTTGTCGTGCAACATATATGATATAGATTATTTTACACTTTAACGTGCTGCAGATCGTTATTCTATGAGATAACTAGTTAAACCATGAAATACAAGAGAGTTTTACACTTTAACGGACACGATCAGTTATTCAATGAAATAACTAGGTATTTTACAAAATAACGGTTTTCATACTTTAGCGGTTTCAGATACATCGGTAAAAAATAAATTAAAATTAAAAATAACATACAATTTTGATCACTATAGTTTATACCTTAGATTATAATCTGTTTCAAGCAATTTAAAACAGTGATTAAAATTTAAGCACAAAACTAGTAAAGAATCTCTTTAGAATATCCGATTACAGCCGCAGATGAAGGTGCTTAACTTGATTTTATAATATTATTTTAAAGAATTTAACCTAATAGTGTACGTGTATCGTTTACATATGAGTCAAATATTTCTTAAAAAATTGAAAAAAATCACTATGATACTAAGAACGGGGAAATTTCAGAGCGCCTGACATATTTTTTAGATATTTCTAGAAATTAAACACCCCTGATCGTTGTATGTATTGCTACGTATAACAAGTAACTAATAAACCTCCATTATTATTATCCGAAACACAAAACATATCGCGTAAACATGTTTTTCAGGTTATAAGGGTTAGGAAGGAAATTCGAAATGCTCAGGGCATCTTCATTTTAATTTCACTTTTGGTCGCCAAAATACTTTCTACATAAACATCTTCCCCTTATTCACGGCAAAGAATAATTCAGGAAAGAAAGAATGAGATCTATTGTACTCATGCAGTGCTTTTTGTTAAGTGATAATAAGTTAAGTGAAATAAAAATTCAGACTGAAAGTATAGAAAAAATTCAGTTTAAAAATACAGGGTGATTATAATTAAAGTTCCACTTTCAAAACGCTGTAAAAATAAAACCACTGGTCAGAATGACCTCAAATTTCAACGGAATATTATCGAAGAAGGGGGAAAACGCATGACAAAAGAAAAATAAATAATTGGAATTTTTATCAATAGATGGCGCTGCAAGTGTCAGAATATGTAAATCAAAACACCTGTCATGCGTCCGACTCATTGAAGTTGTTATAAAAATTACAAATACACGTTTTTTTCCTCATTTCACATCTAAGAAGTTCACTATGACAGGCTCTATGAAAGACCTGGCCGTCCCGATCACCTGATCTTAACCCGTGTGACTTCTGGATATGGGGCTATCTGAAAGCTGTTGTGTTCAGTCGTGGAACATGCTGTTTCTCGATTTCAACTTGTTACAGAAAATGGGGTACATTATATTAACATCTTTCGCGCCAGTCTCACGAAAATAAAAGACCGATTTGATTTTTACTGATACTTTTTATGCGGTTTTCGGCCTCAGGACAATTAAAAACCAATTTTGCCCATCCGATGTGATATGACCTTTCCGTGTTGGATGGGCTTACTTAACTAACAGTATTACACCAATACCCTCGTGCACGTTGAGTAGTACGGTGTTTTAACGTATAGTTTACACCTTAGGTAATATTTTTTGATGTATTTGTCATTTGTAGTCGACCACTATTAAATACGATGATTACAGCGCCATCTATTGCTTAAAATTCCAACTATTTATTTTTCTTCTGCCATCAAGTTCCCCCCTTCTTCGATAATATTCCGTTGAAGTTTGACGTCATTCTGACCAGTGGTTTTATTTTTATAGCGTTTTGAAAGTGGAACTTTAATTATAATCACCATGTATATTAATTTAGACATCTTAAGATACTTTCTATTGTTCTCTTTTATGACATTCCACAATAACTACTAAGCAGTGACCTGAAAACATTGGAAAAATCTCAACACAGGCTTAGACATTCTTAATTATTTTTAACGTCATCTTGGAATTAAAGGAAAGACTGATTACAGATCTTATTAGGCTGACATTTGGACGTGGGCAGTACTGTGCACTGCTCTCCGTGAAATAAAAAAAAAAACAATTTTAAAATTCTGAAAAATGCTCTTAGTTTACAAAAACACACTGATGATATGAGTTAATAGCAACAATGCTACTTTTTTAAGCATACATTTATGCTATGTTTATAGAACGCAAAGTAGAACGCATACGACCATTTAAAAGCGTAAAAATAAAATCTTAAAGCCCAAGACTTCTTAAAAGGAAATACAAAAAAGGAAAAATAGAACAATATACTTTACAATGCCAGCCTCATGCTGCAATAACCAATTTTGAAGCTGTTTGATGCATGGAGATCAATGGGGTTTTTTCCTTCAGTCAAAAGTACTACTTTTAGTCACTAAAATTGATAGAATAAGCAAAAAAAAATAAAAAATAAATAAAAAAAAAATAAAATAAAATAAAAATAATAATAATAACATGAACCCAGAAAAAAATTTCATTTTCCTAACAGTTATTTTTTAATTAATTTTTTTAAATGTCCGATTTTTCAAACAAGGCGTGGTCTTTATGATGCACGTTGGCGCATATGTTTACCGTATTTCCACGTTATGATAATCAACAAGCGAATCAAATATTGCGCTCTACGCTTGCTATCAACCATATCGTTGGCAGTACACGTGAGTAAAGATGCAAGTTAAGTATTTGGCTTTGTGAATGGCAACACTGATTGGCATTTCATCATTTGTAATGTCATCCGGCAGAAGCGTAATCAATGAAAGTGCTCAGCTTAAAGTATTTTTTTAAAAAATATTAAACTTAGTCAAAAAATTTTAAAAATGGTCAGATTCTATGTTTTTAAGTATGCTCTTTCAGAAAAAAAAGTACTTTTAAAATTTTGGAAACGACCCCATTACAAAAGTGAGAAGAAATTAAATCGAGGAAAAAATACATTTTTGAACTGACCTAATAATCCTTGCCACAACTAAGTAGTTTTTTAAGTAACCAAAAATTATTTTTTACTTACTAAGATTTTCTTTTCAAATAACTTTCTTGAGAGAAAAAACTTGTAAGTCCGTTTCTCTACACTTAAAACTAAATCTGCTAAAATCTTATTTAGGGAAAATATAATTGCTCGAGGATTTTTTTCGAAACTCTCTTGTCCTCATGATTCAATTTTCATTAATTTTCGTCTCTGTTGAAAAGCATTCATTTTAAAACTTAGTGGAAAAATTAATAATAACTCCTTATTATGTAGGTGGATTTGCGCTGCGTGAGCGTTAGGATATGCGTAAACGCATTTTTAAAAACGGTCATCCCTAGTTAGAGTAAGAATTATATATTTTTTAAACAAAATAAAGGAACAGCTAATTTTTAAACTTTATAATCCTTTTAACGGGTTGCGAGTAAAAGCAATGTACTGAGAAAACTAAAATAAAGGGTACGAGTGTTATTTTTAAACTTTTACAGCTTTAACTTACATTTATTTTTAAGTTTGTTTGTAAAACACGTATTGTATGAAAATTTTGATTTTATATCTGTATAAAAGAAGAAACAGCTAATTTTTAAGTTGTGACTGACACTTGAAATCCCTGAAAAAATTAATATGAAAAAAATGTGGTTTCAATTGTAGAAACAATTTGTTCAAAATAAAATATTATTTTATTACATAAGTACAACCTTCGTGAACATCTGAAACAGTTTTAATATGATTTCGCTTTTTTTTAATACTTCAGGTGGGTTTTACACATAGCTTCCTCAAAAGGTTGTAGGATTTCTTGCAAATCGATATTAAAAACCTTTTGGCTTTCCTAAACACAATGTTAAAAATCCAGCAACATAAATTTATTTTTTATCTGATGTAGTGCAACTGCTATCTTTCTTGCTCAAGATATCGTAGACTTGGATACAAAATAGCATAATTTTAAATAATTTTCACGCATTAGAAATGCAACAGTACCATTTTTTCCTTTTACAGTAAGTTATTTTTTCCTCAAAAAAAAAAAAAAAAAAAAAAAAAAATGTTCTGAGTGCAAGTAAATTAACACGCTATTTAAACTAAATAGTTTATAAGAAAGAATGTAGAAAAAATGTTAGACAACACATGAAGTAAACGATTCAGCAGTAAACCGCGGATAATCCGAATAATAGATAAAAAACGATACTAATGTATATATTAGTTAAAATATGAATAGCATTCACACATACATATAAATTGCAGCTAAAAACGATAACATTGAATGTAAAAAAATGAAAGTAAAAGCTAAAAACAAACAATGACATGAGTTTAAAAATTTTGAATGACTGTGATATTTGTACATATCTTAAATTTTTACAAAAAAAGTTGGTTAGTTTCAAATCTCACATGAAAAAGTAAAAAAAAAAGTGAAATGATCCGTGGATAATCCGATAATTGGAATTTAAATGTATTAAGCTACGAAAAGGTATAAAAGTAGAGTACTTTGTAATTATATGATCTAATTTCACGGACAAATGTAATTCCTCGGAAATATTAATATTTTTTTACGTTAAAGTGAAATGAAAAAAAAAGGTTTAGAACACAAATTTCTTAAACGCGAAATTGGTTTTGAGTATTGATTAAACGGAGAAAGAAAAAAAGCATTTTATTCTTTTTTAAAAAATATATATGATTTTAACCTGCATAAATGCTAAACATATGGTCTAAAAAACAGAAGTAATAAAATTATTTTTTTCCGTCTTTAACGTTATGATCCAATAACTGCTGAACGATGGAAAGATAGAAACTAACAGTTTTGCAAAACATTTTGTAATTAACAAACCTCAAACAAAGGTGCTCAATCAAAGCTCAATTTTAGGAAATAAACTTTTTTCCCAACAGAGGTCCGTCGAGCTCCTTTACTGCAAAAACCATGCAGAAACTAATCCATACATAAAATAAAACTATTAATCGTAAGAGATATTATAATAAAAATAGCGGAATACAATGCTTAGAACCTACTTTTTTTCTTATACAAGAAATTTAATATTTACTGAAGCAAGAAGCACAAGACAAAAACGCCTTTTTGGAGAAATATTAAAAATTTTGATTTGTTAATAATATAAGGGATGCATTATCACTGTTCAAACTTGTATGTGTTCAAATGAATTCCAAGCAGCATGTACGCATTTACATGATTAGGGAATAAGAAAAAAGTTTTTTTCTAAACTATAGACGGCGTTATAGATGGACAAAACTCGAATTATTAATTCCATAAGCGAACGTGTTTAATTTTTTATGCAAATTCTATTCTTAAAACATGTTTCTTCGCGTCTGCTGTTCTCTCCCTATCGCATCGCCATTATCTTTCATTAAGAACAACTTTCTTTCTCTAAACGTCCCCTTTGTCTTATTAATTCTCCTGGCAGGCATCGGGTTACGATAAATCCTCCCCTTTGTTGCTTGAGGACAAGCGCTATCTGTTTTACACAGCATTTCACGAGACCTTCATCATAAATAGAGAGGGATGCAGTCTCGCCTTATGATCCGAGATTGCTTCGTGCTGTTACAGGGTTGCGTGTGCACTTGCTCAGACGTTATTTGTGTCGTCAGATATGGGACTAGACTATGTTTGCACTGTTATTCATTTTGAGCGACTTCTTCGGTTCCATTTGCTGCTTTCTCCAGACACTATTTGTTAAACGTTAATGGCAGTGCTGGGGTTTTCTTGTTGTGCGTGATTTGTAGTTCTCTCGTATTTTGATGTTTGTGTGTGTAATGTTTCGTATTTGTTTGTGAGTTTTCATAAAAATATGATAAATAATTCAGGAATCATTATTTATGTTCATGTGAGAAAAAATGAGAAAATATACTTAATAAGACGTGAAATTCTTACATTTGCCAATAAACAATTATAGTATGCAACATTTTATTCTTTTAACAACGTGACATCTAAACTACGTAACATGGAAACTTTGCTAATCTGAAGTAAGTTGTACCGGTGCCTGTTCGGATTACAAAAAAGCCGTATTATCTGAGATTGCAACAAAAACATAACTAAAAAAAAGCTGTGTGTTGAAAAAAAAGTTAGTTATAAGTATTTAGTACTACTATAGCTTGTATTATTCAGCAGTCATACTATCTAAACTAATCCTCGGAATGTAGAGCGATGTGCTGCTGCACAACTTGGATCATACCAAGTACTTACAGTTGGGTACCACATTTTCACTATGGTTTTGTACACTAATGAACTTCTTCTCAGCTCTTCCCCATATTTTCAGAGTGGAATAAAGTAGAAAGTCATTAACATGTTGTTAATTTGAGTCAAACGCTTTCTTAGTTTATATTTCTTGCTATCTTCAATTTCCATCAACTGAGCTGCTCTTTAAAATGAGTAACCGAGACAATTTCTGCTCTCTGTGCTTTTCGTTTTCTTGTTTCTTTATCCTGTACAATTTTAGACGACGATCGAATGGCTATAATCACTTGTGATACTGCAATTGCATTTCCAGTCATAGCGGTACCGTCGTTATAAACTATAAAAATGTCAAAGAGCCAACTACAGATTGCACCACCGGTTAAGTCTCTGCTTTTCGCATGCAAATTTTGTTCAAGTGTTCCAGAATTCACGCTGAAACAATGCGATCCGAATGAATGGGCTTACGGTCAATCTAATTTTTTCCTGTCTTTAGCTAGGCTGCCATCAGATCTGTATTGCTTGGAAAAGAGTTAGGATCTGGTTTCTCAGTTAAACATGACGGCATATAAAAGAAATCCAACGATGCATGAAACATTTTTTTTTTGTATTTGTTAAATATCTTAAAGCAAGATAAAATTAGCTATGTAAATTACTAAATTAATATCACATTTTTGCAAACAAAAGCAAAAATAGTACATAAAACGCTTTACCCATACCCGATTTGACCAAGTAAATAAACTTATTTCATCCATATGTAACACAAAACTGAAGTGGCAAAATCAAAAGTCACTTAACAAATAATATTACTAAATCTCACACAATAAACGCTAAAAACAAATGAGCACAGAATATAGACCATTTTAGAGCTGTTAAAATAAATAAAGGGAAAATTGCTAACTGAAAAAAATTTTTCGTACTTCTCCTAAGTTTTTTTTCTCACAGACTTTTTATTTAAAACGGTCAAACGTAGACAAACTCATACTACGAGGTGACTCGAATTTTCTCCTTATTTACAAAATCAATTAGAAACGTGAACTTTCTTGTATAGAATAAACCGTATGAATGTCATCATTTCTGTTTGCGCGACATAATCTACCCAATGGTTAAGATTTTGAGCTCAAAATTTAAGGTTATGTCTAAGCATTTAAAAATATTTAATGAGATTCAAAAAATAACTGTAAAGAATAATTGTTCGTTACTCTAATGTCTAAAGCACCCTCTATCGACATTTTTAAACTTCATCTTCAAAATTTATTTTCAAAACAATACCGACATGTACTGACAACACTTTTATTTTAGCGAAAAGCGCAAGCAAATCGACAAATTTTTCTATTTTTTACAATCATTTGAAGTCTTGGATCCTAAACTGTACAGGCGCGTATCTCCCTTGAAAGACGTCGATGACCCTTAATTTTTTAATTATTGTTATTGGGTTGTTCGGAAAGTCATTTCGTTTTTTTTGGGGAACATGAAAGACAGTTTTCGTATAATGAATAAATATTTTATTAAATTATATATTGGCCATTCTGGTCCAACACCTTTTGCCATCTTTCTGGCAGTAACACAATTCCCCTCTCATAAAAGTTTTGGTCCTTGCTGGCAAAAAACTGGTTCAGGTGGTTTTTGACATCTTCATTTGAGGTAAAGGTTTTGCCATCCAAAAAATTTTGCAGGAACCGGAACAAATAGTAGTCGGAAGGCGCCAGATCTGGAGAATATGGTGGATGTTGCAGTACGTCCCATTCAAGCTGTAAAAGTTTTTGGCGAGTGACTAAACTTGTGTGAGGTCTCGCATTATCCTGGTGGAACACTACACCCTTCCTGTTGATTAATTCGGGCCTCTTCTCTTTAAGTGAATCATTCAATTTGTCCAGCTGATGACAATAGACTTCTGAATTAATCGTTGTATTGTCCGGCAAAAGCTCAAAAAAAAAAAAAAAAAAAAAAAAAAAACGATTCCTTGGACATCCCACCAAACGGAGAGCATCACCTTTTTTTGGTGAATGTTGGCTTTTGACACGCTTTGAGCCGGTTCATCTTTTCTGCTCCATGACCTCTTGCGTTTAACATTTTTGTATACAACCCATTTTTCGTCCCCAGTAATAATCCGCTTCAAAAATGGATCATTTTCGTGACGTTTGAGGAGCGAATCACACGCGTCAACGCGATGACACAAATTTCGCTCCGTAAGGACATGGGGCACCCACACATCGAGCTTCGAGGTTAAACCCATGCCTTTCAAATGGCCATAAACAGTCGAATTCGACAAATTTAATCTCTCACCGATCTCTCGTGTGGTTATTCGCCGATTTGCATCAACTAATGCCTTTATCGCATCTTTGTCAGCTTCGACCGGCCTTCCAGACCGTGGTGCATCTTCGACATCAAAATTGCCGGATCGAAATTTTGCAAACCAGTTCTGGCACTGGCGTACTGTTAACACGCCTTCTCCATACACATCCGTCAATTTTTTTCTCCCTTGGACAGCATTTTTACCTTTTCTGAAGTAAAAAAGTAAAATATGACGAAAATGCTGCTTATTGCTCTCCATATTTAAAAGGGCACCAACCAAAAACTACTGCGTAGAATTAATAGAACTTTTTCACACACAAGCCTTGCAATATCAGCTCTCAAGACATATAATGGTTATGCGGCTTAAGTGTGAAGTTGGTTTCGAAAAAACGTAATTAAGTCCTCTGACGGGAAAAAACGAAATTACTTTCCGAACAACCCAATACTTGTATTGATGCGTACTATCACCACCTTACATTTTTGCCTAAGAGTTAAGACTCACCTTGTACCGTTTGACTTTCAGACACACCTCTGTTCACAGTCGCCAGGGCAAACCCTCCGACTCAACCCCGTAATTTTAATTTTTTCATAAATGTTTTGATTTTCTTTTTAACTTGTGTAAAAAAGTAGTACAGTAAAACTTGTAAAGTTGACCACCCTAGTAAGATGACGACCTGTCTAAGTTGACCGCCTTTTCAGGTACATAATTAGTCCTATATCATATAAATCAGCCTCTAGAGATAGAACACCTGTTTAAGTTGACCACCAAAGTAGCGCACCACAAGTGGACAACTTACACAGGTTTCACTGTATCATTCGAAAACTCGTAATTCAAAGAGTAGTGAAATTTAAGGGGGCTTCAAAACTTGCCTTTCCTTTACTCGAAACAATCTAAACTTATTGCTTTCTTTGCATTCACTTTCCTTCATCATTTTTCTGTAAACAAAGGAACAAAACAACTCACATTCCCCAATATAAAACATCCATTTATGACATTTTTCTTTCTCAGTTATTAAATTCCCCTAATGTGTATTCTTACGCAATCGCTGCTGTTATTTTATGGTATTATAGTTTTGTTTCGTTAATTGACGCATTACAATCCTAGCAAGCCATTATGTTTTTTATAAAATAAATATTGAGTGCTACATATTATTTGTTCACATTAATATATTTGGCAGGATGCTGTTTTGAATATGATGACGTTTACAATATTACTGCCAAATACCTAATGTTTTACGCAAAAACTTTTATGACTTGAGATAATATATTATAATCACCCAATATATTAATTTTTCTCATTAAAGCAATCAATTGCATAAATGGCAATCTTGAAATCAGTACTTGAATTATTAACGAATACTCTTCTTGCGCCCGTATTTAGTTTTGCGTAAATCTGTACATTTCAATGATACATTTTCATTCTAGATCTTACACAATAAATATTCCCATAAAATTGGTAGTTCTTTCGTAAAACTGGAGTAGTGTTTATGAAAAATAAATAAAATATAAATGAATTGGATTTAAGAAAAAAAACTAATAAGAAAAACAGCTGTTTATTTAAATTATTTTTTAATTATTACAATGGACCACTAAACATGTATATGAACAATCCCCCTAAACTGCTTCAAAACATTTTAAGTGATTGTGGCAGCAGCTGCGTTTATTTTCCTTGCAATGCACATATTTTGCTACAGCAAAAGGTCACATACGTTTAGAGAAGGTCTTCAAAATTATTGATTCCGCTTTGGAACTTGTCACACTTCTCTTTTTATTTCGTCTTAGAATCTATATCAGGCTGCATTGTTTCTGAAAGTAAATTGTTTGTCAGCACTTCGTCAATTTGACAAGAGACTTTATTAACTTTTCGATATCCTCGGCAGGTAGAAAATACGCTTTCGAACTGCTTTTGACAAGTCAAATATCTTGTTTAGATCGATGTAAGATACGAAGCGAGTAAAATAACTTCCTTGGCAGCATTAAAAACTGCATGTCAGAATAGGTCTCATAAATTAATTTTTCTCTTCATGCTGCATGAAGTTCATTAAAAACCGTCAATCTTGATTTTATTTTTTATTCATTTATTTCCTCATATTTTAAACGTTTTGCTTGAAAAAGAAACCAAATCTTGTTCAATATCCTTTAAATAGTTTGACTAATGCTTTAGCTCTAAATATGCCTCCTTAAATATTTTTTTTTCCTATTGAAATAAGTTTATCTATTTAAGAATATTACATATAATCTTATTCATCATGCTATATTAATTTTCAATTTCATTTAATTGATTAATGTAAAACGCAAAATGATCAAATAAGCTGCGTGCTACAATAGAATAGTAAAAAAAACCAACGTAAATAAAGCACAAATTCTCAAAAAAAAAAAACCCTCACCAGAAAGTCGTGAGAGAACTGAATGCCACCACGTGGACACCGGTACTTATACCAAATGGGTCTACCAATAGGAATTCACGACAAGTGACGGCCACCAACCCATTCAGAAATCTAACAGTCTACCCCGGGGTGCCCAGCAAAGGGGGGAGGGAGACAGCCAATTTTTAATTTTTCCATAACATTTAGTTGCTTTTCAGATCTATAGGGCAAGCATTCATGTTTTACAGACTTACATTATAGTACAACATGATTATAGTATGGAATACTGAAAAATGTTATGATGGTTTTGGTATATTTTCCAATGCCGCATAAAATACTGAAACTGCATTACATTATGTTTAAAAATTACGAAAGAATTGTTTCGATAAACTTTTAAATGATTTAAAATTAATATAAACACTACAGTTGAACCCGCTTAACGGAATAGCCATTTTTCCACAAAAAATATTTAATAAGCGGGATATTTCTTTTACCGGAATCAAAATAACACATTACATTGATTTGGTACATTGAAAATGTATAATATATATTAAGAGGGATATTCTTTTAACAGATATTTTAATATTTCCGGCTTGACTGTATTTGTAATCGAAGTCATATGACAACTAGGACTATAAGTAAGCGTAACTTGAACTTTTAGGTGCGGGTCACAACATGAAACTTAATGAAAATTAATCCGCTTTTTTTTACTTTGAAGTTGAATTCATCTAAGAAGTTGTCCTTTAATTAGGGAAACATTAATGTGCATTCCTTGGATTTATTTATGTTGGACATGGTCTTTTAGCTCAGGAAAACAATTTTTCTATTGCTTTTGCCATCTCATTCGCAAATTCAGCTAGTGGGCAACAGTTTAAGTATGCCATTGTGAGTACTGAAACTTAAAAACTGTATCGGTATTAATCAGAGTTTTTCGTAGGTAATACTGTTTTAGGTTGAGTAAGTAAGTAAATAGAGATACTAAAAATACTCAAAAATAAGATGTTCAATAGGATTTTAAATATGGTAACTCTGGCAGAGTTGCCGCATCTGGGATAAATGCCGCGTACAGACGCTCTTGTATTTCCTGTAATTAGTGATAGAAATCAGTCAGACACTCATTTCATGTACACAATAAGATTTTTTAGCAAGTGTATAGAGTTCAGGAGTCCCATTTCGGTAATTACTTTTATTTGTACAGTCATTAGTTTCAGTTAAATGCATGATTTCCTAACCGAAATTTTTGAGAAAAGTATGTTAAAAATGTTTCAGTGCTGTAAATACCGTAACAGTACATGACGTTTATGTTACTGGAGCTATTTGCTTTTTATACCAATATGGGTCTTCTGGACCACTTGTTAAAAGCCTTGGATGATAAAGTGCTGGTATCAAAAACATAACACAAGTGAAGGCAAACTTATCAAGTGTATCTACTAATAATAAAGCTGAAAGTCTCTCTGTTTGGATTTCTGTCCGGATTTCTGTGACGCGCATAGCGCCTAAACCGTTCTGCTGATTTTCACGAAATTTGGCACATAATTAGTTTGTAGTCCGAGGATGTGCACTTCGAAGAGATTTTTCGAAAAATCGTTTTTTTTTTAAATCTAATCCAATTTTAAAAACATTTTACCCTGCAAATTATCATAATGTTCAAGAGTAAATTACGAAATTATCATAACGTGAAACCGTAACATGGGTGAGCACATAATTAGTTTGTAGCCCGAGGGTGTGCACTTCGAAGTGATTTTTCAAAAAATCGATTTTGTTCTTTTTCTACTTCAATTTTGAAAGCATTTTACCCTGCAAATTATCATAATGTGGAAGAGTAAGTTACGAAATTATCATAACGTGGAACCGTAACATGGGCGAGCAAATGTACATAGCAAATTGGCGAGAAATTCATCATCCATTATTTGTAAATATATAGGCGAACCGAATGACCTTTTAATTTTTAACTATGGGCAAGCCGTGCGGGTACCACTAGTATCAAATAAAGTACTAAATAGCTTGTTTTTAAGGCAATTTACAGCGTAAAGAGCCTAGTACGAGCAGTGTAAAACCACAATCACCTACTAGGCACCTGAGTGAAATATACCTTATTCCAAGATTTGCTTGGTGACAGTAAAGAACATAAACTATCCATCGTAATAAAGAACAGCATTACGGTTATTGTTAGTAGGACTTTTAACCAAATTCTGAGAAAATATTAAAAAAAAAAAAAAAAGAAAGAAAGAAAGAAAGAAAAAAGATGACGAAACTACCTGGAGAAAATAAGATTAATGAATGTTCAAGCAGTTTAAAGTTATTAGCATACTAAAATTATTTATAGATTTTTTTCACTTAATAGGCAATACTTCTTTACTTATTCGATTTTTCTATTTATTCAGCTTCTATTCCAGGCGCGGCATGACGCCCGGTATATACCCTGAATATAAGGCTGACGCACCTAACGTAATGTTACAGAAAAAAAAACAAAAAACTGCTGATTAAAATTAATTATGTTTTTTTTTTGACCAATCACGATTATTTATTGTTCTCACTTGACTGTTTTGATGTCCTATCATTTTGTTTTCCCACCGCCACCCTCTGCACCATCACCGTCGACCGGGTCCTTACGATGTTGCTCCTATAGCGAAAGCTGTCTCCAGGTTGCATCCATGTCCTACACATACGCATACATACACAACTACAGACACACGCGCACACACAAACACACACACACAAACACATACACACACATACACCTACACACACATACACACACATACGCCTACACACACATACACACACATACACACAACTACCCACACATTCGTGCCTGCACACAGACACAAACACATATGTCTACACACACATACCCCCTACCCACAAACACACACGCCTACATACACACACTCGTGATTGCGAAAAACATAATTTGAATTCATGATGTCAAAATTCAAATTAATTTTTCTTTTTTTCTTTTTCTTTTTTTTTTTTTTTTTTTTTTTTTTGTTGCATTACACACATCACACATGTATCATTAAAATAACAGCATTATTTGTTTTATTTTATACGCAGTACGGGATTTTTACACAAATGCAAAAAAAAGTGCAATTTAACCCTCAAATTAACGTTATTTTAAATTTTAAGCGTATATTTTCTTTCATCTTTCAGTTTACAACTAATCAATACAAATTCTATTAAGGGGTTATGTTACAATCATTTCGCGTAATTCTTGCCTATGCAATGAAAATAAGTTTATTCGTCATAGGTCATGTAACAAAATGTGATGCTTTTCGATTTACTGGGATTTTGCGAAGCAAAAAGAGAAACAAAACCCAATCTATTACCAAACACTATCAATCAGTGTCAAGAACTTACTTTGTATTGGTAAATGCAGGAACACATAAAAGTTTTTTGTTTAGCAACCGGAAATTTTTGAGCGATCGTCAACACTTACTCTATCTTTCGTTATGCTTGTGGATTAGTTTAAAAAATTTAAATTGTTGTCTTATTATTTGAGTTTACAATATTCTCTATTTCATCTGAATGCTGTAATTAAGTGATGAAGTTTAAACGAAATTAGATATTTTAAACACTTTTTTTAACTGCAAAATAAGTTCCCTTATTTATGACTATTCTTGGCAGCATTTTCTAAAAGTTTATTAATTGAAAAAAAGCTTTAAAAAATAACTTTGAAAATGAAATTCAGAAATGAACATTAATACGCATTTCAACCGTGGATATGTGTACTGTCCTGCAGGATTTGTCGTGTAGACTACGTCCATTATTATTCCGGCTGTTGGTCACATCAGTGCCAAGAACGTTTTTAAGAAGGTGTACCAGATATTTTGGTACTTCAATGTATATAATTATGATTTTTCTGCTGCATTAACTCTAAATATACCCTACTTGCAAATTTAAAATGTGAATTTATATAAAAAAAGGAAAACTTTAACTCAATCTCTTTATTTAATAACTTTTGAATTTATCAAAATTCAGATGAAAATGGTAGAAAACAATACAAAAAAAAACTAAATAACTTTTATACCTGACTTATTTCTTTGATCTTCCATTTAAGAAAAAAATCATATATATTTATGGAAGCCACGTACAGCCTACATACGAGTACACATAATTTTCCTTTATTCCCACAATGAAATGAGTGAAAGAATTATATACTTGTTAAAAACAAAGTATTTATATTTTATGACTTTCAAAGGGCGAGTCATCCGTGCATCGCTCCTTATTTAATTCTGCATTCTTTTAGGGTGGGGCACAAATTATGTTTGATTGTAAAGCGAAAAAGCTTTTAGACGTTTGAAAATGATGTGGACCGAAGGGATTACTGACAATCGGGCTCTGTTCTCTAGTCTAATCAACTAGACCGTAAAGGATATCCTGTTTGTGAGTTACAGTCAATAAATATGGTTTAAAACATTTCAAAACAGCGTCACGTAAGGTAATAACGTGGTGATCCAAAGATGGCCACAGTTAAGCTTTTATGATTTTTTAAAACAATTTCTGGTTAGGTGTATTCGGCTGATTTTTTTTTTTTTTTTTGATGAAGTTTTCACGTATTTGAAATACACGTTAAAATCATTTTTTTGTAATTAAAAAAAACATCTTTGTAGCACAATTCTAAAATGCTAGTTTGTGAGTCACATTTGGATCATAGAGCTCCAAAGGTGGCCCGCGTATTTAAATCACTTGTAAAGTGTAAAGAATGGCAGCATAAACAAATTTTACTTTTAGATGGATACATTAGATAGAATTTTACTTAAAAAAAATAATTAAGAAATTATTACTAGGAAAAAATTACAATATATATTTTTTCGACCCATCGCTGTCGTGGCTCATTTGTTTTCGAAACAATTATTAGAAAAGGATAACAGATTTATATGTACTGTTAATGAAGAATATAATACAGTGCGGCACCGAAAATTACCATACTGTAGAAGTTTACAAAATTTGTTCTTAAAGTGGCCATCTTGAGAACATACATATGGCTCATTATTAATATCTTTAATTTATTAGAATTAAAATGAGCGAAATGAATTTCGTTAAAGCGAAGGAAATAATGTTGTTCAATGATGGTCAAAGTTCTAAGAATTTAAACATATGTAAATTAAAATGCGTTTTTCCCTTTTAAATTAGAAGTATTTCTCTGCAAAATTGAAATAATTGCATAAAATGGCAATTTATCTATATACTCTCTTCAAATTCAGTTATATGCGCTGCAGATACATATTTTACAATGCATTTTTGCCGTTTTGTGAGAAAAAATTAAATGAGTTACATTTTTTCTGTAAAAGAGAAGGGGGGGGGGGGAGCGTCTAATTTAAGATTTCTGGCAGCCTTTTCCTCGCCCACCTTATTTAGTAGTTATAAATTGCACATAATACTCCTGTTTGAATTGTAAAAAAAAAAATACTCATACATTTTTTCCTGAAGTTTAATTTGTATTTCAAACAATTTTAAAAGTAGTCTTTTCGTTCAAGACCGCACTTTATAGTTGTCCGTTATTCATTTGATATTTTCAGCCTGTAACACAAGTGTTATTTTCACGGGTGAAAACAATGACGTTGATTGTTAGCAAAACTCTGTTACATTAACTATAGCATTTACAAGTATAAATTAAAAGAACTTCCTTTAATAAAATAAATATTGTAAAATTATAAACAGTTGTTGAGTTTCCTTTTAGCACACAATTTGATCTAACTATTATTGAATAGTCTTTTCTTCGCGTCATGGAATTTTTGAAATTTAAAAAAAAAATGATATTTCTTTATTTTTTAGCATTAAAAAAATGGCTTCAGTTACAAAACATCTTATTTCAAAGAAAAGCTCTTTCAATATGTAACATATACGTATCTAGCAATTACAATGAAGGGCCTGTAACCTATACTGTGTTAGTTTAAATTTTGTAATTAAAAACATATTTTTTCCCAAATATATAATTCTGCTCATTGTCAAATTCTAAAATCTCATAGCCTATTCTGATCACTGCAAAGACACGAATAATTTATTCTAAGTATAAAGTGCTTTTAAGCTTCGCACACAGTATGGAAATCTATTTTAAAATGATTTTGAACTTCATTTTCATTTTCAATCACAAGGGCTCTTGTGCCATTAAAATTAAATAAACCAACCAACCAATCAATTGAGAGCATTTTATGTCTATTTAAAAATAATAATAATAAAAAAAATAAATAAATAAATTTAACTTTACAAACTAATTATAAAAAAAAAGTTACAAATATTTACATTTTTAACCTTTATAATACCGTGCTCTAAAACGAACATAACGGACATGTTAACTGTTCACATGTGTCCCATAGGGTGGTTCAAAAATGCATGTAATTTTTTTTTTCTACTAGATATCAGAACACCCCCTCAATATTTTTTGACTTGTGGATAGTAATATACGGGACGAATTTTAGCTTCCTATTTCAACTGAAAGAGGATGCTCAACCTCCTCCCCCAATCTTCATAAGTATGGGGAGAGGGGTTAAAAATACATTTAACTGAAAAACAATGCTTTATATTATAATACATACGAGTAATAAGCATGTAGGTTGCAATAAAATAATTATTTACAAGAAAACAGCTGGGGAAATTAAATGTTTCTATATTTGTGACATTTTCTATGCAACGGGTAATGTTAAATTGAGGGGTTATTGAGCGATCACTTAAAACTTGAGTAAGAAACTAAAACTTTTACAGCATAATACTATTAGTAAGTCTAAAAAAAGAAGGGGTGTCCTGAACTCTAGCTGAAAAAAAGTTTCTTGTGAACCACCCCAGCACCCCTACATATTATGTTCACCTGTGCTCCATCATCTGCCGTAGAAAAAACTTGCAAAGATAAAGAATTCAAATTTAATTTAAATTAAAACGAGCTGATGTGTGCATCACATGACTTCCTTTACTTCAATTTAATGTCATTTCCCCATTACTGGCAATTTTAATGTGATTCAATAGTCTACTCTCTAAATATCACCAACAGTGGCCCAAATAAAACAGATTTTTTAAAAAAAGTCGCCAAATTTAGTTTGGCGACCAAAAGACTGGCGATATATCGCCAAGTGCCCGCCAAATAATAACACCACTTGAGTTTACATCGAAATTAATGATTTCCCCCCAAAAAGGGGCAAAAGACCCCTTTAGAAACACCCGAATGCAACCAAAGCAATTCACCCCGGGAAGTGCAAAACTAGACCCCACTAGGAGTCTACGTACCAAATTTCAACTTTCTAGGACTTACCGTTCTTGAATTATGCGACATACATACCATACGCACATACACACATTCGCACTTCTGCACATACGCACATACATACGTACGTACATACAGAGGTCACGAGAAAATTCGTTGTAATTAACTCGGGAATCGTCATCATGGGTATTTCGCGTTTTTATACGTTCTTAGGCACTTATCCACGTGCGATCGAGTCGAAAAAATAAAAAAAACTCAATATTCATTCGATGGTTAGTAAAATGTAAATTAAGGTCGATTTTTGAATGAATTTTTTTTTTTTCGAATACAATACAGTACTTTTCGAATTCAGTTTCTTTCGAATACAGTACTTCCTTTTTTGTAAAAGGAAGTAAAAAAAGTCATAAATGTACTTAAATGTGTACACAATAGTTGGCAATAATCAAATGTAACTTATTGATTAGTTCGACATATGTTTTCACGTGTTGAAAACATTAATGATATTACGTACAACACATGCTAAAACAAGTTGTCCCCACGTAACATAATTTGGCTAATTGCTCTATAAGTTTGGTCAAGAGGTAGGACTGGTACTACCATTACTTGAGAATTTTTCAAGAGTTTTTGTTTAAGGTTATCCAAACAAAACTTAACGTGTTCACGCGTGTCCACCCCCCTACAGTAAATGATTTGTTGAGTGAATTAAACAATGATTAGTTCCCTAGTTTTAAGAAAAATAGCAGCATCTCTGTTTAACTATCAATAGTTAATTGTATTCAATTAGCAAATACGTACTAATTAGTTTTAGTTAACAAGTTTACTTATATTAAAAATCTTAGCTATTAAATATAGTCATAAAAAATTTACTCTTCTAAGAGAGAAAATGGGCTCACCTAGAATTTTTCATTCTATACATCTTGAACTAAGGTTCGGAATTAGAATTAAATATTTGAAGTGGAATTATTTTTTTAAATGCCTTAAAGATAAGATTTTTAAATAATTCTAAATGCAATCAAGTTCGTTACACATTGACTAAAGTGAGTCAATGTTCAGGAGATATACCTTACAGAATATTAATTTACGCTTATACAAGTTAATTAAAAAGGTCAAATTTATTTTTTATTGCTGGGTGCATAAATTTTAAAACTATTGTCAAGTGCTGTCTAATCTTAAGTGTTGTGGTGAAAAGCATTTTTTAAATTGAATTCGAATAAAAATAAGTAAAAAGAAATAGTATTCCGTATTTTTCCATTTTTAAAACAATAAAAGTTTCTAATTTTTTGACTTGAGTTAAATAGAAAAAAAAACAGTAAGTTTTAAGTTTTTTATGTTTTTACGTCCATTGATAAATAGATCAAAGTACCACATTTCTTGTCCTTTGTTTTATTTTTGAGAATTTTACAGTTTAAGATGATGCATAAAAGTACATCGAAGAGTCCAAAGTTATGTTCAATCGCATTGATATTTCACTTTCTAAACAGCTGGTATCCACTCATTTCTTAGCAACACGTGAATTTAAAATTCTGATTCACCCATGTATAAATAAAACATGTTTTACTTGTTTGCACTTCCCTGACGTTTTAGGATGCTTTACGGTTTCCTGTTTCTTATGTTTTTTACATATATCTATAAAACAGAAAGTACTTGTTTTCGAAATTGGAAACTTTCAAAACAATGGAGACCTATCTTAAAAGTTCCTCTGAGAAACAAGGGATCGATCTCCGTCGCATTTTAAAACGTGTCTCTAATTTTAAGCAACGTCAAATCATAGTCAGAAAAAAATCATAGTCAGACGCATATTAGACAGGCATTTATGCTTGTCTAATATGCGAGACTTAATATAGCGTTCTAAACAATCTTAGACAAGCATAAATGCTTGTCTAAGATGGTTTAGAACGCTAATCTTGGGTGTTCCTCCTATTTAAGACAAAAGAAAAAAAAATGTAGTTCGACAATTATAACTACTTTATTTTCAACTTTAAATATTTGAAACATAAAAAAAATGATTAATGTCGAATTACTGACAATGGACTTTTAAACGCTAAAATATCAATTTTTCCATTGCATAAATTAAGTCAGAAACACTAGTACAGTCGAACTCGATTATAACGAAACGTGATTTAACGATAACTCGGATTTGACGAGGAAATCAGAAACATTTGGTTGGTACAATGTAAATTATAGTTTTAGTATTGTACGAGCAAAGAACATTTGGCGAGAGATTTCGCATGTCAGTTAAACCATATTTATTTTTTATCAAGAGTGGAATAAAATGGTAGAAAGATTACAGAATTCGATAAGTTAAAAGAAATAATGTTAGATCAATTGAAAAGAAAACTACCACCATATATCCGTGACTATTTTGTTGATGATTTGCATGGCATGACATAATTAAATCATAACGCAGAAATTAGAAAAATACGAAGCAGAAAATTTTAAAATTAACCGATTCGGCAATTTGAGAAAATAACTCAGCTATAAATGCAAAACAATTAGCACTAGCCAAGCAAGGCAACGAAGTATCATCTTCTTTTGATTATAATTCGTAATGTCATATAATTAAATTATCTAGCATTGATTGTTATTCTTGTCAGGCCACAATTATTATTTAGTTTTATCAAGAATTGATAAATATCGAATTCATCATCGTGGAAATCGCTGCTTAGAACTACGAACTACGTAATTTGCTTTAACATTTGACGTTTAGTAATGCCTCTTGAATTCTCATTTCTTTCTACGTGGGCCAGAATATCAATAAGACTTTGAAAATTTATTTAAAAAGAAAAAAACGAAAAAATCATGCATACGAACAAAATTTACTAGGCTTATTAGTATTTTCTTCTTTACCACGTGCGTTTGTTTTACCTTTTCCGTCCACAATTAGAAAGTGACTGCAGTGCCGCCTATAGTTCGTTGGAGTTGCGAATAAAAAAATCTCTTTCGATACAGTATTTTGCTTTTACAGTTCCTGTCCTTTTTCGATTCGTTACAATAAGTTTTTTTTTGAAAGAGCAATCAATATTTTTTTTCAGTATTTCCTTTTTTGGTAAAGGCCCATTTTTCAATAACTATTAGCTACTCCTAAAGTATGCATATATTTTTACATTTGGGAATGTACAATTGTTTGTGGCGACTGTTTATTTGATTTTTTATGTAAAATATTAAATGTACTTGTCATTTAGGACTTATGAAAAACATTTTTAGGGTACATGAAATAGATTGTGAATAACACCTAAAAATTCCAACTAAAATACATCTAAGTAATACAAAAACAAATGAACTATATCAGGGAAGAGCTTGTGTTACCAATAACATCCCACTTCCAGAGTGTGATTTCTTTCCTATTTCAACGATTGCTATAGTTTACGAGTTCCTTTTATGTCACACATTTTTCTTTTGCGGTTGCATTTCTTTCGCAACTAAGGAAACTGAGAATAAAAACAAGTGAAGAGAAATGATAAAAACGCTGTTTTTGCACATATGTAACGATTCAAAGCAAATGTTTTCAACAATGCTTGATTCAATACATAATTCAGAGCGCTTTTACATGAATAAACTTAAGTTTCAAATTCTATTCCATATATTTTGATGTTTCCACCGATGGTTTTCTTTTGGAAATCTTCCATTTTTCGGATTTCACTCAAATGTAAACTGTAAGATGATAAGAGTATTAAAGTGATTTATTGTCCATATATGTTTGGAAGGTTATCATATTTCATAACTAGTTTTGTTACTATTTTTGTAAGGTTATTTCACGCAGCTTAGACCTGAATAAATTTCACGTGCAAAATAAGCATAATTAAGAAATAAATTGGAAAGTGTTCTTACTGGTATAAAACTTTTAAAATGTTAACTACTTTTGACAATACCACTGAACTTTATTTTCACTCAAAAGAAAAAGCAGTTAAGTTAAAAAAGTGTTGGGGAAATCGCAGGGAATCAAACTGGTAACGTCATGGTGAATTTTTGAAGTATCCAAAGTATCCTGCATTAAAATATTTTGTTGAATGTTGTTCTGTTAGTGGCATGAGCATGGATGATAGATATGTGACACTGATCCGACGGATATCTTTTGCTCCTGAGAAATTTCCCGCAGTGAATTTTCCTCTTCTTCCGAAATATATTTGCTTAAACACGTATCTCAACATTTTGCTCATAAGTTTTGTTTTATTTTTTTGAACATAAGATGGCTATATACACACTATTTAGCTAGTTAAATGGAATAAGTATTCACGTTCAAATAGCACCGAACCATATCTGATTTCATTTACACAAGAACTTGGTTGAGTAGCACCATGGTAGTAAACGAATGACTTATGATAAGTGTTTGGCAAACACAAAATATTGTTATCAGTGTATATGAAAGCAAAACACTTGAAATTCAGTCTTTATTTCATAGTCGTAAATATGTCACTACATAAAAATTTCTCAAATAAAGTTATCTAAATGCAAAAATGAGCCGGCTCTTTTTTTTTTTTCAAAATGTTAGTACTTAAAGAGTTATTTTTACATGTAGTTGCTTTAATAATTTTTTGTGTTCAAACTATTACTAAACGAGCAGATTCGTGCGCCACATGACTTACTGTTACGCGAAAGTAATGATTTTTGATCACCACTTTCAGAACCACAAATAACCTTTCCTCAATCGGCGTGTCACTCACATTAAAGAACCTAAAAAGATTTCAAATATTATCTAGTTTGTCACAAACCAACGCAAAAAACGTTTTTCAGAGATTACTTTTCCCAATAACGACAATTTAACGTGATTCAATGAATAACTCTCTAAATATCGCCAATAGCGAAAAATTGAAACCAACACAAAAAATATTTTTTTCCCCCAAATTTGTCTCCAACATGGCAATTTTTTCACAAAATTGGTGACAAAACTTGGCAACCAAAAGCTTGACGATACATCGCCTTGCGTTCACCAAATTCTAACATTATTTAAGTTTGCATTGAAATTAAAACTAATTTTCCCTAAAAAGTAGTAAAGATCCCTTTTTGACCATTCGAAGGCAACCAAAAAGAGAGATGCACAACTAGACCCCACTAGGAGTCACATACCGAATTTCAACTTTCTACGGTATAATTTTGAGTTATGCGAGATACATGCGCACATACTCATATACGCAACTACATACGTACGTCACGAGAAAACTCGGGGATCGTCAAAATACACTGCTCGACATTGACAATGCAACACCAAGAAGGAGTGTTCAGAAATTTATGCAAATTTTAGAGTAGACGTACATTACTGAGCTATGTAAATGATGTGAAATGCGCAGCTCTCCGATGCACGTAAAGTAAGATATAAGGGAAAGAACTTGCAGAACGGGCAATATTCAAGTCATTATTTCTGACAGGAGAATTATCGAATAAATTTTGTTTTTGTCTTGAAGGATACGTGTAACACGAGAGAACGCCAGGCCGCCGTCAACGAAGGCACTTCCAGCAGATATACGATTTTACGAGGGGTATGGTGATCGGACTGAGAAGGGGAGGTTGATCCGTATGTCAAATCACAGCTGATACCCAAATGGATGCGAGCACGGTGCATTGGCTGTGCCGAAGATGGTTGGAGCAACGAAATGTGGCAAGATGGAGGAGTGCAGGGGCAGCCAGTGTGACGTCAGAACGCGTGGATCGACGCATTCACCGACAAGATGTAGCAGACCCACAAATCACTTGTTCCTTGATTCTGCAGCAGGTGCAAGATACCTTGAATGTTCCCGTGTCAACCAGAACCATTTCCCGTCCTTTGGTCGCACGTGGTCTGCAATCACAGCGTACCGCTAAGAAGACTGCCATTGACCCACAACATAGACAGCAACGTTTAGTATGGTGCCGAAATAGAGCGACAAGGATGACGGAATAGTGAAATGTCGTGTTCTCCGATGAATCCCGCTTCTGTTTATCCAGTGATAGTCGCCGCATACGTGTGTGGCGTCGACGTGGAGACAGATCTGATCGGGCAGTAACTGTGGAACGACCAACCGCACGACAACGTGGCATAATGGATTGGGGCGCAATTGCGTACAATTCCATAGCACCTCTAGTTCGTATTCAGGGTACTATGATGGCCCAACGATACTTGGATAATGTGCTGCGTTCCGTTGCAATCCCTTAACTTTAAGGGCTACCTAATGCAATTTTTCAGCAGAATAACGCCCGACCACACTGTGCACGCACTGTCAACATGCTCTCTAAGGCACACAGATGCTTCCCTGACCACCATACTCTCCCGACCTTTCACCAATCGAACATGTGTGGGATGTGATTGAACGCAGTTTGCAGACTCTGTCCCTGCCTCGTTCAGAAGACGAACTGTGGCAAATGATTGAAATGGAATGGAGAGCCACCCCTCTGGACACCATCCGCAACCTTATTGCTTCTTTACCTAGACGTGCTTCTTCGTGTATCGCTGTCCGCGGTGGTTCTACATCCTACTGAGCCGACGCCGTTCTCGCTCTGTATTCTGCTTATCATTTTGAAATTAAGATCATTTATTATTCCTTGCTGTCTCTGTCTTTTTTTCCAAATTTCATCACTTTCTGACCACTTCTTCTTGGTGTTGCACTTTCAATGTCGAGCAGTGTACTTTCTTTACTATGTAAAAAGAAGTAAAAATAGTATTAATATTATACATTTACATAAGACAAAGTAAATAAATTTGAAACGTTTTATGTATTGTCTACATCACCCTGACCAAAATACCCGAATATTTTCCACACATGTAATTTTACACTGTTTACTTTATATGAATCGACATTAAACGTTACACAAATGTTGCCATGCTATCCGGCAAGAGTGATAACTATAATTAAATAGTTAACTCGCTTATGCTCGCTGATCAACAGTTAATTCTATTATACAAATCGTAATTCTATGTTGACGGTTGGAGCTAAAAGGTTTCTATTGCATAATTAGTAAATTATTATCAGCATAAAGGGTAAAACATACATCATCAATGTAACTAGTTACAATTGATACCTGACAAATACTTGCTCAAATATTTGAAAACAAACTGATTTGGTCAGAATAGTGTGCTTTTCATAACTCATGATAAAATTTAAAATATGTATGCTAAAAATTTTTAACAGTAATTTGTTTCACATTCATGCAAACAGCGATTATTTCAGCTTTCGTTTGTGGAAAAATGTACTAATAATCTGAATGTTCTTCTAAGGAACTAATGTATTTACGATTGGGAAGGTAATTGAATCATTTTAGTGCTGTTGAGTAAAATAAAGATACATTTCTCGTAAATAAAAAATAAATTAGGAGCAATTGATGTGTTTCCCATCATTGTTAAAAATTTTAGCCTCTATAGTATTGTGAACATGAGTTCAATATGTATTCAATTTTTCAATCATGCGTACTTGCGGATATTTTAAACATAAATATTATGCAGAGGATTAAACTTTTGAAGAGAAAATCTACAGAAACTGAAGCGAATTTGATTTAATGTATACTAATGATATGAACCAAAAAATGACGCACCTGGGTGGAGTTGTCAGAATGAAGCTAAATTCTACATACGTAAGGACAACCTCATTTATAAAAACGTGAACAGAATACGTAATAACAAAATAAAAGCAAAATTACTATTTATTTTCGAAAAAAAAAAAACGCTCTTGAAGAACGGAAGTTTTAGTACCCTGTTGACCTACCTCTAGCATGAAAGACCGAGGCGATATTGCTGAGCATTGAGTCATATCAGTTTCGAATGATGTCATCTGTCATTTTAATCTTCATTTACTGTAAAAGTACAATTAGTATGAGCAAAATCATGAGCAGTCCAATTCACCGTCCAAAGCGATCCCAGATATGCCATGCTCGATCTGTGACAAATCAGGAGATCGAGCACGCAACGAACGGAAGGTGTAATGTGGAACAGAAAGTCTCCTGACACACTTGCTGTGTGTGACCGAACACTGTCATGTTAAAAATGGCTTCTTGGAGATCTACCATGTGTTCCTACATACGTAACTGAAGCATGGCACAAACGTACTATTAGGCTGCCATGGTGTTATGGATCAATATTAGGGGTGACAATGTTTTGGATACCATATCTTCTCGTGCCATCAGCGGACCTATGAGTGACATGGCATATCATACATGGCATATTTCATAGACATGTGTCAGCAGTGCCAACACATGTGTATGAATATGCCATTATCTATGAATGCCAACTTGGCTCTCATAGAGTCTTTCTGCTTATTATTAAATGAAAACGCTGAAATATATATTTCGCTACATTACATACGTAATATTATGTTTATATGATATAAAACACAGATAGACATTATAGGAAAGAATATAAAGGTCGCGCAGAAAATGGCAGACAAGGCAAGGGTGGGAATTAAATTAGCTACTTCATTTTTAAACATTGGTCGCTTCTGGATCATGTCGCTTATACCTCTGAGATACTATGTTTCAACTTGCTACAAGATACATTTGGAGACAAGGAATGGTCAAACCTAACAGCATTCAGAAATGTTTGTGCTCATTCTCTGGAAGCGGAACCGGTTGCAACCAATTTCAACCATCTCTCCGCACAGTCGCAACGTGGTTAGCGAGATCACATGGTATTTTTTTGACCAACCGGCCATATTTCTAGTTTTGCATTATCTTTTATTGGAAAGGAGTCTGCTTCTAAACTAGAATAACCGCGCTGTAACCACGAGTGTTAAGAAGTAAAGCTTCGCCATCGGGCTTACTGGAAAAATACTGGTGACGTCATAACCGCAGCTTGACCAGTCAAATGATGTCCGTTCGAAAACAAGGAACAGTCGCCACGGCACAAACGCAAGCGTTTGAAAACGTCTGTTGTGAAACCGGTGATGTCACCTACCGGAATTCGGAAAAAAAAGCGGTCACTTTCTGGTAGTCGACCCGGCTGTAACCGCTCGCAACGCCGTCTTCACGTAGTTAGTGATATCACATGTTAATCTTTGGCCAATCTGGTCGTGTTTCAAGATTTGTTCTTAACCTATGTGACTCTTCCATCCCTAAAGCTACACTTTGATTGGAGCGTGGTTTGCTGCTGAACTAGAACTACCACGCTTTAAACATGTATAATCGGAAAAAAAAAACACACAGCTCTTCTACGAGCTTACCAGAAAAATACCAGTGACTTCAAACGTCATAACCACTCTCGGACTAACCACACGTTGCAACCGGTAGATTGTTTCCGAACGCAGCCACGGTGTAACTGGTGGACTATTTCGGAACGCAGTTTTGCTTTGACATGCTCCATAACTCTGTATCCCAACTCAACATTTGCGAACCCATTAAACTTCTGGTTGTCATGTTGGAGTTGTTCGATGCAAGACTTTGAATGCAGTTTAAGTTCGTTTGTCATATAGTTAAAATCAACATGAATTTTAAAGGTAAGATTATTCATTTTTATAATTAATATAGTATACGCGTAACTTATCATTACCTATATTATAAAGATTTTAATCAGAATGTTTATTGGAAAAAGCACGATCCAAATAAGTTGTAGTTTGAATCGAGATGTTTAAATTGAACTGCATAAATTTGCAGCGCATCGGAATGTAGTGTGGTAGAAGTAGTATGCATCGTATTGCTTGCTTTTTAAACATTAAGCGTTTTCTAAATTTTACATTTTTGGTAAATGATCTGATAAACTATACACGAATTTCATTCAAATCTATTCTTAAAACTCCACCTGTTGAAATTGGACGATTATTATTTATTTCTAACTACATTACACAGCGTTAAGTCTTCACAAAGGTTTGTTGAAATCAAAAGGCAATGTATATTAACATCCGACGTTTCTTTAATATGATTCGTATTTAACGTAAATACTTTCCGTATTAAAAAACTGTATAATTATCAATCATGTTTTTTCTTAACAGTCGCAATAAGATATTTTAAGTCGCAGTTCGGATTTTTTAAGAGATCTTATAGAAATTTTGATGACACTATATAATCCTCTATCATATTACAAGGATACTAGTGTGGTAAAGAGATAAATGATGATAATGAAGGCTCTTAGTCTTCTTTGTTATAATTTCAACAATGCTTTATCATAAATTAGGAAAAAATGTTTTGAGAAGTTCCACGAAAACGCTTACATTTTTATAAAAAGAAAGTTTTGACATAAAACTAGTTTCTAAAGTTGCCTAACTTTGTGAAAACACTTAGTAATTAAGGCATAATTAAATGTCAGGCGTTTTGCTTTCAATTTCAATTGTTAGAGGTTGAAGTGAGTAAAACGTGCTTAACTTTTATGCAGAAAACGGATGTAATATTTCAATATGACATGCATTAAATTCTAGTTTTAATGTACTATGAAATGAGATGCACTTTAGTAAAAAGTAGCTTTTTTATTAATTTAAATGTAATGTGTATCAGATAAATTCAAGTAAAAATCTTCATTTTTTAGGGGGGGGGGGACCCAAATTCAATAAGAAGCAATATCCTCAACACATTCACATTGTAGGAGTAAAAAATCACATACCTTAACTCTGAAAATAAATTTGGAATTACTGTAAAAATCTACAGTACACAAAAAAGTTTAAGCGAAGGAGGGCAATAGTTTTATTACCAAAAATTACGTCAAAATAATGAATTATTATAATTGTTGATACGAGTATATGCTAAACATTCTGTCCGATTTTAAAGATTGTTTTTTATGTAACAACATATAATTAGAAAAAGTACATCTGAGAATTTAAATACAAGTATTTCAGTATTTTAGATTAATCGCAGTTAATTATTTATAAGTTTAAAGTAATTACACTGGTAAACAAAGGTTTTGTTTTTACACACTCACTTAGAATTTTTCCATCACCCACAGCTTGTGTAATTATAGATTTTAAGTTATTTTTCTTCACCGATAGTTTTTGTATAATCATAGATTTTCAGCAATTTATTTTTCCCGTGTTTTCCTATATTACATAATGATAAAAATTCGTAACTAACAATTAAAATCTTGTCATAAAGACAAGAAGTGTGGAAATTGATGTGATGGTACTGCAGTGGTATCATGGTAGTCGGTCTTAAAAGCATCCCATTTGCGTGATATACGCTACCTGAATCGAATAATTTTCTGTAATTTTATATTTGAAAGCAAACATAAAGAATTCATAGATTTTACTCTAAGGAAATGCTTTAGTATACTGTAATAGTATTGACTCTATAATGTATATGTTGTATTTTAACATCAAACATATGAGACTTGATATTACTTCTTTCAAAACTAGTTTAAAAGTATGATTGAATCACGTTGCCTTCGGTATCACTAGCATATTCAGTCGAAATGAAGGAGATTTGTAAGGCTTTTTTTTAGATAAAATTTAGTACAACACAAATTGTGGGACAATTGTTTCTGGCCAAAAACTAAATTAAACAAATTTTATTAACTGATAAATTTTATTAATACAATGCTGTTTTCTCTTATGCGAATGGGATAGCAATGGCAAAAAGAATTTAAAAAAAAAAAAAAAAAAAAAAAACTACTGGACCTGTTATTCTACTGGCCTTTTGTATTAAATTAGGTCTTTTTAAAAACTTTGTTGAGATTTTGTAACACTGGTGCTGAATTTGAATACTTAAAACCAGAATTTCTACGAACTATTAAAGTATAGCTAAAAAACGCATCTTTGGAGTCGCTCCCATTGTTCAAGTGAATACATTTTTGATGTTCAATGCTAGACGCTTAAATGGGATGTTCCTAATGCAAAATACAGAAAGAAAAGAACAGTAGCTATGTTTTTGATCATTATTTTAGTTTTAGTCATGCATGTGAAATGCACATTTCTTTCAAAGTTCTGTCTCGTGTTACAAAAAATCAGTGGGTGATGGAGAAAAACCGTTTGCATATTTGAATTCAGCGCATCATTTTACACTAAGATCAGTTATTTTTTCAAATGTAACAGAAAAAAGATTTTTTTTTTTTTTTTGTAGTCTAGTGTTATTAGTCTTGAATAAAATTCCAAAGTTTCAGTATTACGAATTTAGCTCATTTTCAATGATTCTACTTTCATTTCGCGAAAACTGCATTTACGACAAATTTACTTTATTACGTATAGTATTAAATGTTCTAGCATTTTGTATCTCTTTTCCTCAATTTTCTAATAGTAAATATATACATGTAGTTCTTTTTAGAAACAAACACGGAAGCAATTTTTTTTTTTTTTAAATTTTACATACTTCTGTCGCCAAAGTTCGCAGTTAAAAAGACTCTTTTAAGCACTAAGTAAATACGGAAACATTTCTTAAAGTAATCCGAATTTAATTACTACATAAAATTCACCCTTTCCGTCTTCTGCGAGGGAAAAGAGCTCAAAGTTAAATCAACTTTTAATATATGAAGAATGTTTACTTTAGTGTGCTGGAAATTGCATACTTTTCGTTGTTGATGCAGTTTTCGAACCAATTCTGAGTTAATTTCGAGTTCTAGAAGGCTGCGAAAGAACAAGATTTTAGAAAAACATTCTATGGCAGCAGAAAAAATATAACAGTAGGATTACAATTTACACAAAAAAATAAACTTTAAGGTTTTATTACTTGCACTTCGTAATTACTTTTTTTGCTGAAATCATAATTTCGAGTAAAAATGCTATAATAATACGTTATGTATGACGCTTTGATGTTATAAAATTATTTTATTTTGTTTACAGGGCTGCTGTCGATATAAATCAAAAACATAGTGTATAACTCACTGAATTATAGTACATTATATTGCAGTATGAATTAGAATTGGGGGGGGGGGGGCTTATAATAACATTTTTGCTCTTTTTTTTGTAACTTTGCAATTTTTGAAATTTTTTTGAAAAGTATTTCTTTGTTTTATGGTATTAAGAAAAAAATCTTCATTTTTTTTGCTTGTGCCCTGTGGGGAGGGGGAGGGTCCAGTTAGTTACCACCACTAAGCATATATGCATACAATGGTTTGCAATAATTAAGTTTATTAGTGCATTTCAAGGGTGTTTTCCGTGAAGACTGATGAACTTACATACAACACGTGTCGAAACAAAGAAGTTATCACCATACGAATAAAAAACGGCTCAATTTTGCGAAGAGATAAGACCTGTACTGCAAATGTTTAAAAGAATTTTTAAGATTTTTACTCTTATATTAGTAAAACATACTATGTTCAGATGTACGCCGTGTTCGCATGTGTAACGTTTTCCACTATTTCGCAAACAAATATCGATCTTTTGTCAAGTTTTAACAAAATTTGGCACGCAATGAAGAGATTAGAAGCTGAAGATTGTCATAAGAGCAATTTAAAACTCCATAAGATCAAATTTTAAATTCCATAAGATCCAATTTTAAATCACAAAGTGCTTTTTTTTTGGCCAATTTAAATAAGCGTGAAAATCATTACAGTATGCGAAAACTTTGTGCGACAAGTATTATTCTCATGAAATAAAATTCAAATTTGTCTTTGGTTTTAAAGCTAAGCGAAAAAGGAAATCCGTGAAACTTAATTTTGCCGTGAAGTTTAAATCTTCTACTTTTTCATCGCATTTTAGGGGGGTGGGTGATAAATCGGCGATTTAAATACAAAATCATAAATAGCATTCATCCTTTAGATCATAAAAAGAAATATAAATCAATATAGTCGATCAAGGATTTGTTACTAAATTTTAAACCAAAAATATTTTAAGTTTTAAAGAACCACAACAGAGTTTCTTTCTTGAATGAGTTAAAGTGTTTTAACTGGTTTTTGTCATCTACAACTGACTTATACTGTTTAAAGGTATGTTTTTATTTACGTCATTGACTGTCTACTTTTGCACTTTCGCAGAGGCGAAGATTTCATGGTACGATATGACTGCATAATTGATGAATTAACCTTCTGAACCCTTGAAGTTCGTTCAGCCACATATATCGTATTTTTTATTAATTATTCCTCTCCGCGGTTTCGCCAATCACTTCAGCTTTTGTTAAAAAATAATTTTCAAGAAATTATACAGAAAACCTTTTAAAAATCACTATGCCAGGAAATATTAATGATGTATTTTTAAAGGCACTTTCCTTTAAGCACCGGGTTAAGGATTTTTTTGATTAATTAGAAAAAATACCTTTGGTTTTACTCTAAAATATAACTTAAACAGTATAAAGCAGAAATTGATTGCTTATAACGTTGGATTGTAAAAATATATTTAACGGATGTATTTTCATCGCTTACTATCATACTTACGATGTCGGAAGTCTGATACAGTTCGGTAACAACTACTAGTAATAAACTCTTTACTATTAATAATGCTGAAAGTCTGGATATCTGTCCGGATGCCTGAATCTGTGCGAATGTCTGTGACGCGCATTGCGGAAAGACCGTTCCGTCGATTTTCATAAAATTTGGCACACAATTAGTTTGTAGCATCTCAAAGCAAGTTCAATACGATTTTGTTCTTTTTTCTTCCAATTTTAAGCCAATTTTTCACATAAATTTGACAATATGTGGGATAAATATTTCTTTCATATGCTTAAGTTTTAAGTAATTCGAAAGTTTAGAATTTTTTGCACAACTTCATTTTTTTCAAAGTTCTAACGAGCATTCGGAGAGCTGTAGGAATCGTTTAAAGGAAATCACTTTAAGCTCGAGAAAAAATAAAAAATTAAAGGTAATGATAATTATTTTGGAAACGAAAATTAATTGTTGCTATCATGGTTACGTCTGTTACTACTTTTCATTTTTTCATTCCTTTTTTTTTTAATTTTATGTGAAACATTTTTAAAAACGTAATTTTTTTGCGATTCAAATCCGTTTCTTCTTTAATTTTATCTTTACTAATAATAAAGCTGAAAGTCTCTCTGTCTGTCAGGATCTCTGTGACGCGCATAGCGCCTAGACCATTTGGCCGATTTTAATGAAATTTGGCACAAAGTTAGTTTGTAGCATGGGGGTGTGCACCGATTTTTCGAAAATTCGATGTGGTTCTTTTTACCCGACTGCGCGTTTGCGACGCAAAGGTGGGTAGTGTGTTTATCAGTCTATGTATGTATGTCCGTTTCTATGTGGCGTTCTAGGAGCTAAACGCCTTGGTCAATTTCGGTAATTCTTACGTCAATCGATTTGTCTTAACCTCTGGAGTGTCACCAAACACATGAAAGTAATCAAAATTCACCATATCAACAACCAGTTGACAAAATATGGCAGTTTGGGATCGGCGCACATTTGGTGCTGCACACTGTGTCGCACGCTATCAAAATTCACCATATCAACAACCAGTTGACAAAATATGGCAGTTTGGGATCGGCGCACATTTGGTGCTGCACACTGTGTCGCACGCTACCTGCGTGCGACAAATGCAGGTAGTTTTCCCTGTCTGAATTTTTTGTTTACTAAGTCTACTAATTGGGATATTAGTGGCCGAGTGGTCTAAGCGATTATTTCTCCTACTTGAGGCGGTGGATCATGACATCCTCTCTCCGGATGTACTTTCACCTCTTTCTGATGTGAATTCTTTCATGTGTTCTTTATTTGTATTCTGTACTGTAATAAAAAGTATATTATGCGTAACGAAGGCAAGACACTCAGATTGTAGTCCTCATCAAAATAAACCCGCGCAATAAGAACCAAAATAAAGAAAGTCTACTAATTCGATTTTCATCTCTAACATGTTGCATTTGTTTTTGCCTTCATTCAAGGGACTGAGTTTCGCGACGTGTACTTTCTCGATGGGCTTTTTTAGTTTTGCGAGAAAGATTTGACTGATGGGAAGGGGGGGGGGTGACGTTTCCGATTTCGCGCCATCATGAGTTATACAGGCTGTTTATATAGCTCTGCTGTGGTTGACTTAAGTTCGCGCATTTTTGCCGAAGGTCAAGCACATGAAGCTTTAAACGGAGTTAGGTCCCTAGAGGGACTAATTATCAGTAGTTTAGACCACCGCAAGTTACTTAATAGATCTCACGATACAAACTCTTTCAATGAAATGACAAGATTGCGAAATGTACCGTATCATAATCATAATAACTAAGTCAATAAAAATTAACTAAAAAGTGTCAAATAAAAAGTTATTAAATAAAAACAAAAAACCCGACTGAAGAGCCAAAAAAAAAAAAAAAACTAAAAAGAAAAATGTATAAGCCCAGTAGTTTTGAATGTTATTAAGTACTACTGAATAACTACACCGTTGAAATAGTTTTATAACCGTACACAGATAAGACAAATCATAAGTTCAAAAGTGGAATAGAAGGATCAACAGTCGGGGCCCATTCAAATTTTACGGATTTCTTTGAATCAGAAAGGAATGGGCTTCGACTGTTGATCCTTCTATTCTGCTTTTGAATTTATAATTTGTCTTATCTGTGTACGGTTATAAAACTATTTCAACGGTGTAGTTATTCAGTAGTACTTAATAACATTCTAAACTACTGGGCTTATACATTTTTCTTTTTAGTTTTTTTTGGTTCTTACGCAGTCGGGTTTTTTGTTTTTGATTAATAACTTTTTATTCTATTCCAATTTTAAGAACAAAATTATCATAACATGGACGAGTAAATTACGAAATTATCATAACGTGGAACCGTAACAAGTCAATTGGCGAGATATACGGAATTAAGTTGAAATACTTTAATTGTTGAGAAAACGTCGTCTGCTTTTATTTCCTTAGTTTTTCTGGAGTTATGTCTAGTAAATTATTAAAATATTGCTTTTACGACTTTCTGTTGTATTCATTTTAGAAAAATGTCTTATTTTTGCCTTTTAAGAAAAGAAGAGAAAAAAAGTTTCTTCTCCTTTTAAAATATTTCCATAGCTGGTTTCTGTTAAACTACATGCTTAGTTTTTTTAAATTTGACAAAAATATGAATAGATTTTGAAAAAAAAAATATATTACGCATAGCAGACGCTAACTGTAAATATGCAGGTGAACAAAATGACCTATTAATTTTATACTACGGACAAAGCGGTGCAGATAAATTAAAGGAGCAATGATTTCGAAAAATATTAAGCATTTATAGGACATAAATATACTTTCATTCTAAATTATATTTTTTATACAACTGACCTTACCTTACACCTGGCCTTTCCCCAGGTAAGACCCCTATATATACGAGCCGCCGCATCAGCTTAAGATAAGCCATTTTGGATCGGAGTGCGTGTTTCAGTGGTAGTCTACTCCGGCGAGTTATCGCGTTGGGTGATTGTTCACTGTGAGCAATTACTAGCCGCACGTGAATTGTTTATTAAATAAGATGTTATTTTTGGCGAATTTGGCGAAATCCGAAACTTTGCTGTGGTAAATCTATCAGTACGATAAATGAAAAATCCGATCCAAAATGGCTAAACTTAAGCTGATGCGTCGGCCTATCTATATAGCGGCTC